>NC_090228.1:13657698-13957698 GCF_024489055.1 Chanodichthys erythropterus
CTGCGCCTACTCGCCCACACCATACTTTCATATCGCTCGCACCGTTCCTTCGTATCGCCCGCACCGTTCCTTCGTATCGCCCACACCGTTCCTTCGTATCGCCCGCACCGTTCCTTCATATCGCTGAGATCTGGCTGGGATTGAACCAGCAACCTCTGAACCTGTGAGGCAGCGCTCTTAACCTTTGAGCCACAGATCTCATGTCTGAACATGTGCGGGAACTTATATTTCACCTGTATGTTTCCTACAATAAACTAGAACAAAGCAACATCCTGAGCTGGGATTTGAACCCATGTCTCCAGCGAACCCTTATCAGCAGAGAACGTGTGTTTAGCCACCTGCGCCACTGTGGCTTTCACACTGGCTGCTGATGTTTGGAGCACTTTGTTGAATATATCATCAATCTATAACAATTTAATGTTAGTAGTGGTGCATCAACATGCTGAGCTGGGGTTTGAACCCATGTCTCCAGCGCACCCTTAGCAGCAGAAAACGTGTGTTTAGCCACTTGCACCACTGTTGCGCCGGCTTTCACTGTTTGCTGATGCTTGGAGCACTTTTTCGAATGTAACGTCAGTCGATAACAATTTAATGTTAGTAGTGGTGCATCAACATGCTGAGCTGGGGTTTGAACCCATGTCTCTAGCGCAGTCTTAGCATCAGAAAACATGTGTTTAGCCACCTGCGCCACTGTGGCTTTCACACTGGCTGCTGATGTTTGGGACACTTTGTTGAAGATATCATCAGTCTATAACAATTTAATGTGTGTAGTGATGCATCAACATGCTGAGGTGGGGTTTGAACCCATGACTTTATCAGCAGAAAACATGTGTTTAGCCACTAACGCCACTGTGGCTTTCATATTGAGAGCTGCTGTTTTGGCCTGTTTGTTTGATATAATGACAAAAATTTTACATAAGCAACTGTAGGATTTAAACACAGATCTCTTAGATGGAAGCACATCTCTTTATCACCTGAGGTGCTGATGTTTGCGTTTTTGCTTTTTAAAAACATGGATCACTAAATTGTTTAGATGTTGTAATTTTTTAGTATCATCAGTTTTTGCAGGTTTATAAATAAGTTTAATTATATTAAATAATGTTATTGTTTCAACAGTATTTGAGCAACTTTTTTTTTTGTTTTTTTTTATAGGACAGTAGAGCACGGATGGGAACGGGAGTGTGGCCAAGACATGATGGGACTAAAACAGGTGAGCCCACAGCACTTATATGTAGTAATGGAAACACTGCTTCATGAAGCTTTGAAACTTTTACCAATCGTTTGCTGGAATCAGTAGTTCAGAGCACAAATCAAATTGGCATTTGCAGCTAAATCAAACCTTTGAAACATTTCTGTTTCACCACTAGGTGGCATTAACCTAGTGAACCCATGAACCAGCAGCTAATACAGTTTTAACTGATCTAGGTAAGTTTTATAGTTAAGGTTCAGTTTTAGTGACAAACGTGTGTGTATAAATCAGGAATAGGCAACGTCACTCCTGGAGGGGCGCTGTCCTGCAGAGTTTAGCTCCAACCCCAGTCAAGCACACCTGAACAAGCTAACAAATGTCTTTGGGATTACTAGGCTGGTGAGTTTTTTATTTATTTTTTTAATCAGGGTTGGAGATAAACTCTGCAAACTCTCTAGGACTCTCTGTTGCTGGTATAAATGAACAAATAGAGAGTAATAGTTGTCTCTTTGTGGCCTGATTAGTCAAGCCCTCTTAAAGGAACACTCCACTTTTTTTGAAAATAGGCTCATTTTCCAACTCCCCTAGAGTTAAACAGTTGAGTTTTACCGTTTTCGAATCCATTCAGCCGATCTCTGGTTCTGGCGGTACCACTTTTAGCATAGCTTAGCATAGTTCATTGAAACTGATTAGACCGTTAGCATCGCGCTTAAAAATGACCAAAAAGTTTTGATATTTTTCCTATTTAAAACTTGACTCTTCTGCAGTGCAATGATATTACGCAGCGCCCGTGAGCCCCTGCTTGCACAGGGAACGTGCCTTGCAACCATGGAGACGTTTGTGAGAGACGCTGCGTAATATCATTGCGCTGCTGCAGCCATGATACGGCAGCAAAGTTCCTTGATTATTACGCCAGAATGGGAATATAGTTCCTAGCCATATCAGCCTAGAAAATCACAACTTTTCATTTTCCGCCGGTCTTAGTACACAATTTAACTACAGAAGAGTCAAGTTTTAAATAGGAAAAATATCAAAACTCTTTGGTCATTTTTAAGCGCGATGCTAACGGTCTAATCAGATTCAATGAACTATGCTAAGCTATGCTAAAAGTGGTACCGCCAGAACCGGAGATCGGCTGAATGGATTCGAAAACGGTAAAACTCAACATTTTAACTCTAGGGGAGTTGGAAAATGAGCCTATTTTCAAAAAAGTGGAGTGTTCCTTTAAAAACACAAAACAAACGAATAAATCAACAAATTATAGACACTTCATATTTCATTTGTACATTATAGATTTAAAGGGTGATTTGTAAAGGGTGTCATTATATGTTTGCACTGCATTCTTATAACATTTACACCATTTTGTAGGTGTCATCAGCATTTGGCGTTTCTCTTTGAAACAATCATTTTGCAAATCATTCATTTGAATTTATTTATAAAAGGAGTTTTGAAAAGCTCAATTCCTCCCTTCAATACTATGTAAAAGATGAGGTTGACACATTGTGACTTACTTTATATTTTCTGCAGAATCATTTGCAAACTAAGAATTATACAAACTTTCCCACTAATTACCCTTTTTGTGTTCTCAAACAGACAGAAAAAAACATTCTTCTACACCCTGAAAAAAGAGGTCATGGTCAATCGTGCAACACATTATAAGCTGTGAGTGGTAAGAACATCTTATTTTTGCAGATGCTTATTAGGCAAAATAACCTCAGTTTAGGTGACTTACTCAAATTCAACCAGACATCACAAGAAGGTGACGTGCAAAAATAGGGCCTGTCCTAAAATAAATACTTCAGCCTGATGTATTTACTTACATCATGTATTTCCTGTATTAGGCCCAAATGTTCAAGTGGGAGTGAAGATCGCAAGTGTGTGTAGAACTTTTGATCATTCAATAGGACAGGCTTAAATCATAGTGGTGTAAAATTGCAAGTAAAGTATATAGAGAGCTTTCTTAACATATTTTCAATACTTTGCACTTTTAAATGTCTGTTTAATAGTCCCTATATAACAGACCACACATTTTAGTAATTGTGATGCTTCTAATTAAGTATTAAAAAGAAGTTACAGATTTTTTTCTTAAAAACACCAACAAAATGTGCAAAACTGTAAGTTCAACTACCAAATTATATGTAATATCTAAATAATTTAAAGTTTTACTTGACATATTGTGATTTCGGGCCAGAACATGATGCATGATTGAATACGCTTCAGATACTAGGAAAGTAGGTCTAACAAATAAGAGAGAGAGAAACAAAATGTGCAGCACTGTGAGTCCCCAGGACTGGAGTTAAGCTCTTCAAACAGTCATCTGTAGATCCATTCCAACAGAAGTCATCTAATAAGGAAAAAATCAAGGGGTTATTTACCAGATGTTGCATTGATTTTTAAATGCTGTATTCAGTGAGTAAACACAAATGTATATGCCCTATGTATTGTAGGACAAATTTATTCATGTAATGACCAGTTTGCATTTCATATTACTCGTCTACATAGCCAAACATTTCTGCAATAATTGGCATTGACTGATAAAAGTATATTCTTCACAGAAATTCAAATTTTAGGTTGTTTACTGTTTAAATGCCGTCTAAAATCATATATTTTTTTTAATGTCACATGATTGGCCTCCAGAGTAATTAGGAAATTTGCCATCTGCTAATAGAGCCGCATTCTCAACCTGCAATGGCGTTTCGCTCCTAAATGAATCAGTGTTTTGAACCAATCAGTTGAATGAATGATTCTTGAGTCACTCACTTGTTTGGTTACTGAATCAATCGCCACCTACTGGCGTATAGATGTAGACACACGGAGTGATACAAACAGTAAACAGTCCCTACGCTGTTGGACTGAATACTTCAACTTTGGAACTAACTGATGCATTATATATCTACTGTGATTTGAGTAAATGTATAAATGTCAGTAAAATGTGAGTAAAACAATATATTTCTATCCTTAGGGGGCCAATTTAGGTACATTCCCACTGAAATTCATTCTCTTCTACAAGACGTGAAAGTGGCATAGAGCTTTTACCATTTGCAGGTGTATAAATCCCATGTCCTCCTGCTGTTTTCATACATTATTGCAGATACACTTATTGTCCACAAGGGGAGCTGACACACTGATCTGATCATGTCTGTTTAATCAATCAGTAAATAGCCACTTTTAGAAAATGTAGTCAGTAATATTTAGTCGTAATATCAGTCAATGGTTTATAGATTGACAGTCATTTTGATAAAAAATAATGATTTGTCTTCATCTGTCCTATGTTACTCTATCATGCTTTATTACTGCTTAAACCTTGAACTGACACAACACGAAAGCATTGTTTAACTGTGAACGAATATGATGCATATCATTTTAAATAGCTAAAGACAAACAAACAGCTACTTAAAACTTACTAAAAAAACTTACAAAAAGAAGAAACTCGACCCGTATTTTACGTATTTACACTTTGAACACGTGCCTTTGAGTGCATTTCATCAGTTTTACCCCATCAATTGAGAGCTGAACTGGTTCATTTTCTGAAACTGGTAGATCCATGTTGCTCTGCGGGTCAAGACCCCGACAAAATCATAGATTTGTCGGAAAATATATGAAATGTACGTTTCAGTCTCACCTACTACTATACTGGCCGCCATCTTCGGTTTGTGTTTCAACTGTTGATACACTTATTGACCACAAGAGGGAGTCGATCACCCGTTTGTCACTTACCTTTCACTTATTTATCAAAAATAGGGACGTTTGGTCGAGTATGAAAATGTAAAAAATACGCGTGACGTTTTGAAATATAGTCAGTGATACAACTTTGATACATCTTTCTGTTGGCTTTTAATACGACTCGTTTGGTAGAAACTGAAGTGCAGTTTTTCATCCGCTCCTCTAGGGTGCGTAAACGAGTTTCAAGTTCAGTTTGACAGATTCGGATGCTTGACAACCTATGTTGACAACATGATGCTTGTTACAGTCGTCACAACATCGTTTAAACTACATAAACTGTAAATGACAGCTCAGTGATAGTATATTAATGCCACTCAACAACATATTTCAGCCCATAAACAAACAAATCCGACACACGCTGCGTTAAAGTTCAGGAAGCAAAGATGTCACACGACTCACCTGTAAGTAAAATGAAGTGTTTTTCTCTTGCATTATTTTATTAACACTTTAAGTCATTAGTCTGTGCTTGTAAGTCGTTATTTAAGTTAAGTATTTATGTGCTGTTGCTTTTTGATATTTCATAGCAGGGCTTCTATGTTAGTTTATTTAGATTCATATTGTGACGATTGAATGTGTTGCATTTATTGTGACCCGACACAAACTATATAGTGAACGAACATGAACTAAAACCCACAAAACATTCATTTTATTGTGGTCTTTTAACGTAAAGTCTTGTTATTTTACAATTAGTCATGTATGAAGGCCAGTCCCATCTACTATGAAGGTTTATCTCATACTTTGTTTACATTCTGCACTGACAGACCTTTAGAATAATTAATGAAACGGTTGTTTTTGCATTGCCTTTATAATCTTTGAATAAATCGCCCTCTGATATTCATATTATAAAGTTAGAATAGTGTTTTTCCTCTTTTGTTGTAGTCTTACTATAGCTAATGATCTACTGTTAACACTTAGATTTGTGATCTTATTATCCTTTATTAAATGTTTATGTTGAATTAAAACCTGGTCTTAATCTTAAAAGATCCAAATATTGTAAATACTGCATTTAACCAACAAACATCTGTTTTGTTTGGTCAGCATTGAAGGATGGGAAGGAGTATGTTTGTTTCTCTGCAGTGTTCTTATAGTTCTGTGGCCTGTAAGACACTACAGTCATTTAATTAAAAGATTATTATTGATACAGCATTCATAATATACTATGTATTATATTTTTTACACTCTACAGCATTAGGACTTCAATTCATGTACATTTAACTATTATTTAGACTAACTTTTAAATTCTGATGTTTTAGATATACAGTGTGTTGTAATTATGGATGCATCGATGTATCGATCGGTTTATGCTCAATTTATAATAGATATAACAAACAGATGGTTTATTAACTAACTGTGTGAAGGCACTAGCAATGCTGTCTGAGCTTTAATGTTAACCAAATAACAAAATAGCACACTATTCTTAACTTTTATAACTTTCAAAAGTGTAGTGGAACCCATCCGAATGATGACCAAAACTTTACTGATGTTTTATTAAGTTTATTGTGTCCGTTTTCACTCCAAAAACATCACAAGAGCTAAACAAAACACAGCACATTAAACTCTCTCATCAACATACAGCGAATTACACAAAACACTTACTACAACTAACAGTTAACAAATACATACAGACCTTATGCTTTTTGGGCGGCGCATAATAAACTGGCAAACTTTAAATCTGCAAAATATCTCTGAAGAACTGTGTGCTCTCCTTTACCCATTTCACTCTGTAGACTAGAATACCTGTCAAAACAAGAGTCCCGCCTTAGTAAAGGAGATCATACACTTTTTTAAACTTACAAAAAGTATTAAAATGTATACAAAAACAAATTAGAAGATTAATCATAATAAAGTCTGTTACAATAAGGAAGGATTTAATTTATACAGTGAAGAATATGCAGTATTATTTTACATATTGTTTACTGTTAAACCTACCTAAAAAGCACAGTTTATTTTATATGTGTGTTTGTGTTGTTGTATTTATCATCCTGCTGAATGTTAAATGGATCAAATCCATGTTCATTGGAAATTATTTGATGATGCAGCAATAAATCTGCTAGTAGAATTTAATGCAGGTGTTTTTGAACTTTGCTGATTTAAAACATGATCAAAATACTATCTATTTTGATGACAGAATTTAAAATAAGAGAGCAAGTGACAAATATCAGAATCGACTAAAAATTGTTTGTTAAAATTGGTATCGTCCCCAAAAAATCCTATCAGTGCATCCCTAGTAGTAATGTTTGTTTATTTATATGTTTGTGTAAGGGAGGTGTTTGGAGCATACACTCAACAGAAGTACAGCTCTGGGACGTGTGGACAGACATTCACTGTAATGATGGACATCTGCTCTTGGACAGGTAAGACTTGTAACGTGTGAATGTGTGTTGTTTGGCGCAAAAAAAAAAAACGTAGGTTATCATCCTTTTCTTTTTGGAGGGTCAGTACTCTAAAAAGCAAATGATGGTAACCTAAATAGGTGGGGAAGGGACGGCGGGCCAATTTTTTTATACAGCTAATTTTTTTTCATTATATCAAAAAGTATAACCCCTTCTGTACATTGTGTCAGGGTTTGGGGGGGGACCCGAATCATCCCCACCCCTTCACACACACACCATTCACTCATATTGCTGAGATCTGGCTGGGATCGAACCAGCAACCTCTGAACCCATGAGGCAGCGCTCTTAACCTTTGAGCCACAGATCTCATGTCTGAATATCTGCGGGAACTTATATTTCACCTGTATGTGTCCTACCATAAAGTAGAACAAAGCAACATCCTGAGCTGGGTTTTGAACCCATGTTTCCAGCACACCCTTAGAAGCAGAGAACGTGTTTAGCCACCTGCGCCACTGTGGCTTTCACACTGGCTGCTGATGTTTGGAGCACTTTGTTGAATATATCATCAGTCTATAACAATTTAATGTTAGTAGTGATGCATCAACATGCTGAGGAGGGGTTTGAACCCATGTCTCCAACACAGCCTCACCAACAGAAAAAACATGCGTTTAGCCACTTGCACCATTGGGGCTTTCACGCTGAGTGATGGTGTTTTGGGCACTTTGTTGAATATAACATCAATAGATAACAATTTAACGTTAGCAGTAATGCAACAACATGCTGAGGAGGGGTTTGAACCCATGTCTCAGCGCAGCCTCACCAACAGAAAAAACATGCGTTTAGCCACTTGTGCCATTGGAGTTTTCACGCTGAGTGATGGTGTTTTGGGCACTTTGTTGAATATAACATCAATAGCTAACAATTTAACATTAGTAGTAATGCAACAACATGCTGAGGAGGGGTTTGAACCCATGTCTCCAGCGCAGCCTCACCAACAGAAAAAACATGCGTTTAGCTACTTGCACCATTGGGGCTTTCACGCTGAGTGTTGGTGTTTTGGGCACTTTGTTGAATATAACATCAATAGTTATCAATTTAACGTTAGCAGTAATGCAACAACAGGCTGAGGTGGGGTTTGAACCCATGTCTCCAACACAGCCTCACCAACAGAAAAAAACATGCGTTTAGCCACTTGTGCCATTGGGACTTTCACACTGAGTGATGGTGTTTTGGGCACTTTGTTGAATATAACATCAATAGATAACAATTTAATGTTAGTAGTAATGCAACAACATGCTGAGGAGAGGTTTGAACCCATGTCTCCAGCACAGCCTCACCAACAGAAAAAAAACACATGTTCAGCCACTTGCGCCATTGGGGCTTTCAGACTGAGCATTGGTGTTTTGGGCACTTTTTTGAATACAACATCAATAGCTAACAATTTAACATTAGTAGTAATGCAACAACATGCTGAGGAGGGGTTTGAACCCATGTCTCCAGCGCAGCCTCACCAACAGAAAAAACATGCATTTAGCTACTTGCGCCATTGGGGTTTTCACGCTGAGTGATGGTGTTTTGGGCACTTTGTTGAATATAACATCAATAGTTATCAATTTAACGTTAGTAGTAATGCAACAACATGCTGAGGAGGGGTTTGAACACATGTCTCCAGCGCAGCCTCACCAACAGAAAAAACATGCATTTAGCTACTTGCGCCATTGGGGTTTTCACGCTGAGCATTGGTGTTTTGGGCACTTTGTTGAATATAACATCAATAGTTATCAATTTAACGTTAGTAGTAATGCAACAACAGGCTGAGGTGGGGTTTGAACACATGTCTCCAGCGCAGCCTCACCAACAGAAAAAACATGCATTTAGCTACTTGCGCCATTGGGGTTTTCACGCTGAGTGATGGTGTTTTGGGCACTTTGTTGAATATAACATCAATAGTTATCAATTTAACGTTAGTAGTAATGCAACAACATGCTGAGGAGGGGTTTGAACCCATGTCTCCAGCGCAGCCTCACCAACAGAAAAAACATGCATTTAGCTACTTGCGCCATTGGGGTTTTCACGCTGAGTGATGGTGTTTTGGGCACTTTGTTGAATATAACATCAATAGTTATCAATTTAACATTAGTAGTAATGCAACAACATGCTGAGGAGGGGTTTGAACCCATGTCTCCAGCGCAGCCTCACCAACAGAAAAAACATGCATTTAGCTACTTGCGCCATTGGGGTTTTCACGCTGAGTGATGGTGTTTTGGGCACTTTGTTGAATATAACATCAATAGTTATCAATTTAACGTTAGTAGTAATGCAACAACATGCTGAGGAGGGGTTTGAACCCATGTCTCCAGCGCAGCCTCACCAACAGAAAAAACATGCGTTTAGCCACTTGCACCATTGGGACTTTCACGCTGAGTGATGGTGTTTTGGGCACTTTGTTGAATATAACATCAATAGCTAACAATTTAACGTTAGTAGTAATGCAACAACATGCTGAGGAGGGGTTTGAACCCATGTCTCCAGCGCAGCCTCACCAACAGAAAAAACATGCGTTTAGCCACTTGCACCATTGGGGCTTTCACGCTGAGTGATGGTGTTTTGGGCACTTTGTTGAATATAACATCAATAGTTAACAATTTAACGTTAGCAGTAATGCAACAACATGCTGAGGAGGGGTTTGAACCCATGTCTCCAGCGCAGCCTCACCAACAGAAAAAACATGCGTTTAGCCACTTGCACCATTGGGGCTTTCACGCTGAGTGATGGTGTTTTGGGCACTTTGTTGAATATAACATCAATAGCTAACAATTTAACGTTAGTAGTAATGCAACAACATGCTGAGGAGGGGTTTGAACCCATGTCTCCAGCGCAGCCTCACCAACAGAAAAAACATGCATTTAGCCAATTGCGCCATTGGGGCTTTCACGCTGAGTAATGGTGTTTTGGGCACTTTGTTGAATATAACATCAATAGTTATCAATTTAACGTTAGTAGTAATGCAACAACATGCTGAGGAGGGGTTTGAACCCATGTCTCCAGCGCAGCCTCACCAACAGAAAAAACATGCATTTAGCTACTTGCGCCATTGGGGTTTTCACGCTGAGCATTGGTGTTTTGGGCACTTTGTTGAATATAACATCAATAGTTATCAATTTAACATTAGTAGTAATGCAACAACATGCTGAGGAGGGGTTTGAACCCATGTCTCCAGCGCAGCCTCACCAACAGAAAAAACATGCGTTTAGCCACTTGCACCATTGGGACTTTCACGCTGAGTGATGGTGTTTTGGGCACTTTGTTGAATATAACATCAATAGTTATCAATTTAACGTTAGTAGTAATGCAACAACATGCTGAGGAGAGGTTTGAACCCATGTCTCCAGCACAGCCTCACCAACAGAAAAAAAACACATGTTCAGCCACTTGCGCCATTGGGGCTTTCAGACTGAGCATTGGTGTTTTGGGCACTTTGTTGAATATAACATCAATAGCTAACAATTTAACATTAGTAGTAATGCAACAACATGCTGAGGAGGGGTTTGAACCCATGTCTCCAGCGCAGCCTCACCAACAGAAAAAACATGCGTTTAGCCACTTGCGCCATTGGGGCTTTCACGCTGAGTGATGGTGTTTTGGGCACTTTGTTGAATATAACATCAATAGTTATCAATTTAACGTTAGTAGTAATGCAACAACATGCTGAGGAGGGGTTTGAACCCATGTCTCCAGCGCAGCCTCACCAACAGAAAAAACATGCGTTTAGCCACTTGCACCATTGGGGCTTTCACGCTGAGCATTGGTGTTTTGGGCACTTTGTTGAATATAACATCAATAGCTAATAATTTAACGTTAGTACTAATGCAACAATATGCTGAGGAGGGGTTTGAACCCATGTCTCCAGCGCAGCCTCACCAACAGAAAAAAACATGCGTTTAGCCACTTGCACCATTGGGGCTTTCACGCTGAGTGATGGTGTTTTGGGCACTTTGTTGAATATAACATCAATAGCTAACAATTTAACGTTAGTAGTAATGCAACAACATGCTGAGGAGGGGTTTGAACCCATGTCTCCAGCGCAGCCTCACCAACAGAAAAAACATGCATTTAGCTACTTGCGCCATTGGGGTTTTCACGCTGAGCATTGGTGTTTTGGGCACTTTGTTGAATATAACATCAATAGCTAACAATTCAACATTAGCAGTAATGCAACAACATGCTGAGGAGGGGTTTGAACCCATGTCTCCAGCGCAGCCTCACCAACAGAAAAAACATGCGTTTAGCCACTTGCACCATTGGGGCTTTCACGCTGAGTGATGGTGTTTTGGGCACTTTGTTGAATATAACATCAATAGCTAACAATTTAACGTTGGTAGTAATGCAACAACATGCTGAGGAGGGGTTTGAACCCATGTCTCCAGCGCAGCCTCACCAACATAAAAAACATGCGTTTAGCCACTTGCACCATTGGGGCTTTCACGCTGAGTGATGGTGTTTTGGGCACTTTGTTGAATATAACATCAATAGCTAACAATTTAACGTTAGTAGTAATGCAACAACATGCTGAGGAGGGGTTTGAACCCATGTCTCCAGCGCAGCCTCACCAACAGAAAAAACATGCGTTTAGCCACTTGCACCATTGGGGCTTTCACGCTGAGTGATGGTGTTTTGGGCACTTTGTTGAATATAACATCAATAGCTAACAATTTAACGTTAGTAGTAATGCAACAACATGCTGAGGAGGGGTTTGAACCCATGTCTCCAGCGCAGCCTCACCAACAGAAAAACCATGCGTTTAGCCACTTGCACCATTGGGGCTTTCACACTAAGTATGGTGTTTTGGGCACTTTGTTGAATATAACATCAATAGCTAACAATTTAACGTTAGTAGTAAGGCAACAACATGCTGAGTTGGGGTTTGAACCCATGTCTCCAGCGCAGCCTCACCAACAGAAAAAACATGCGTTTAGCCACTTGCACCATTGGGGCTTTCACGCTGAGTGATGGTGTTTTGGGCACTTTGTTGAATATAACATCAATAGCTAACAATTTAACGTTAGTAGTAATGCAACAACATGCTGAGGAGGGGTTTGAACCCATGTCTCCAGCGCAGCCTCACCAACAGAAAAAACATGCGTTTAGCCAATTGCACCATTGGGGCTTTCACGCTGAGCATTGGTGTTTTGGGCACTTTGTTGAATATAACATCAATAGCTAACAATTTAACGTTAGTACTAATGCAACAACATGCTGAGGAGGGGTTTGAACCCATGTCTCCAGCGCAGCCTCACCAACATAAAAAACATGCGTTTAGCCACTTGCACCATTGGGGCTTTCACGCTGAGTGATGGTGTTTTGGGCACTTTGTTGAATATAACATCAATAGCTAACAATTTAACGTTGGTAGTAATGCAACAACATGCTGAGGAGGGGTTTGAACCCATGTCTCCAGCGCAGCCTCACCAACATAAAAAACATGCGTTTAGCCACTTGCACCATTGGGGCTTTCACGCTGAGTGATGGTGTTTTGGGCATTTTGTTGAATATAACATCAATAGCTAACAATTCAACATTAGCAGTAATGCAACAACATGCTGAGGAGGGGTTTGAACCCATGTCTCCAGCGCAGCCTCACCAACATAAAAAACATGCGTTTAGCCACTTGCACCATTGGGGCTTTCACGCTGAGTGATGGTGTTTTGGGCACTTTGTTGAATATAACATCAATAGCTAACAATTTAACGTTGGTAGTAATGCAACAACATGCTGAGGAGGGGTTTGAACACATGTCTCCAGCGCAGCCTCACCAACATAATAAACATGCGTTTAGCCACTTGCACCATTGGGGCTTTCACGCTGAGTGATGGTGTTTTGGGCACTTTGTTGAATATAACATCAATAGTTAACAATTTAACGTTAGCAGTAATGCAACAACATGCTGAGGAGGGGTTTGAACCCATGTCTCCAGCGCAGCCTCACCAACATAAAAAACATGCGTTTAGCCACTTGCACCATTGGGGCTTTCACGCTGAGTGATGGTGTTTTGGGCACTTTGTTGAATATAACATCAATAGTTAACAATTTAACGTTAGCAGTAATGCAACAACATGCTGAGGAGGGGTTTGAACCCATGTCTCCAGCGCAGCCTCACCAACAGAAAAAACATGCGTTTAGCCAATTGCACCATTGGGGCTTTCACGTTGAGCATTGGTGTTTTGGGCACTTTGTTGAATAAAACATCAATAGCTAACAATTTAACATTAGTAGTAAGGCAACAACATGCTGAGGAGGGGTTTGAACCCATGTCTCCAGCGCAGCCTCACCAACAGAAAAAACATGCGTTTAGCCACTTGCACCATTGGGGCTTTCACACTGAGTGATGGTGTTTTGGGCACTTTGTTGAAAATAACATCAATAGCTAACAATTTAACATTAGTAGTAATACAACAACATGCTGAGGAGGGGTTTGAACCCATGTCTCAAGCGCAAAAGCATCCCCTCATTCCACAGAGATCTGGCTGGACTTGAACCAACAACCTCTGAAACTGTGAGGCAGCGCTCTTACCCGTGAGCCAGAGATCTCTCATGTGGACCAGTGAAGGAACTTATATTTCACCTGTATGTGAGCTGGGATTTTTCAATAAACCAGTTAAAGTGCTGCTGCATGAGTTTTCACTTACATGTAACATGCTGAGGTGGGGTTTGAACCCAAGCCTTTATCGATGCCCAATCTGCCGTCAACGTGTGTTTAGCCATGCACCATCATGGCTCTCACACTGAGTGCTGACGTTTGGGCAATTTTGCTGAATATATCATGACCAAACGACAACACTATAACTCCTGTGCCACTGACAAATGAAGATTCTTTGTGCTATTATAAATGTAATGTTAGTGTAATGTTATGTAATGTAATGTTAGAATATGGAGTAACGTCTTTGTTGATTTATATCTTTGCCCTACAGAATAAGGGATGTGTTTGGACCGTTACACTCAACCAACAGAAGCAGAGCTCTGGGACGTGTGGACAGCCATTGGTTGTAATGATGGACATCTGCTCATGTACAGGTAAGGCTTCTAATTTTTTTATTTTATTTTTTTACATACATTTTTTTTTTTTTTCAGGCAAAAGCATAACCACAGATGGAGACCCATGATCACCTGCACCTTCTCACTTACACCACACCTTTATTTCAATGACATCTGGCTGGACTTGAACCAACAACCTCTGAACCCGTGAGGCAGTGCTGTTGACCTGTGAGCCACAGATCTCTTGAGCGAACACATTAAGGAACTTATATTTCACCTGGATGTGATCTGGTATTTTCCACTAAACCAGTTAAAGTGCTGCTGCATGAGTTCTCACATACTTGTAACCTGCTGAGGTGGGGTTTGAACCCAAGCCTTTGTCAAAGCAGATGAATCGCCTTTGATAATGAACACGATATTGCGTAGCTTGTCAGTGAACTACGGCTCGGTCTATTAAATGCAACATTAGGGCATTTCTGTGGTTCAACACTAGGGGGTTTGTGACCATCAGGTGAACCCATGAAACAATGTTTAATACATGATTTCAACTGATCTGGGTCAGTTTTATATTCAGGTTCAGTTTTAATGACAAACACAATTGTGTATAATGGAAAAATGAAGACTGATGGTTAATTGTCTTTCAGTTAGTCAAATACTGATTATTCAAATACCTTCAAAAACCAAACTACAAATTAATAAAATTACACAGTTTTTACATGCACTTCATATTTAATAGTATTTAATGATTTGTAAATTACATTTAACTAATTACACTTTAATTGAAATATATAGGGTTTCTTTGCACTTCTTTTGGCTCTTTTCTCGTTGCATTTACACCATTTTGACCAGCAGGTGTCAGCAGGTTCTCCCATCACTTTCCACAGCTGGAGGATCCCACAGGTTTCATCAATGCGTATCCATTCAGAGCAAGAGCGGGATATATTGTGCCATCCTGTAATGGGAATGAATGTTGGGACGTTTTTTATCTTAAAATAAATTTACTACATAATTTCTGTTAATCTTGCACAGTGTGTGATATGATGATTAATCTAATCTAATCTAATGATTAGTCATGTATATTATAAGTTTTATTTATTTCATGAAGTAATAAATAAGAGTCATGCAATATTGTATTCTGTCAATGAATACCAGGACAAACAGATAACATGGTTTGGAAATGGATCTCTAGCCAGGCGCTCCTCTTCCTTTCCTTCCTCAGAATTCCTTCAGTCTCTTTAATCCCGCTGGTGTCAATCGTACTTCATGTCCACAAGGAGGAGCTGTCAAATGTCCATATATGCTGCTTGAATCTGCAAATACTCATAAACAAACCATTAAAAGAGTACTGTAATGTCTTTCGTTGCTTTATTTCTGTTTGTATTTCAGCCATATGACTTTTAGTTCAACAAATCAGACATTTTATCTGTCTTACCCTTCCACATCCAGACAAAATCAAAGATTTACTTTAAAATATATATACGATTAAACATTTCTGTGGTTTCACTACAGATTGCTAAGAGTTTTTATCATATAAAACAGTTTACAATAAAACCCATCTCAACTCACCAGAGTCAGTGGCACAGGAAGACCTCATTAGTTCCCTCTCCCCCCAAAAAACTCAATGCAGTTTAAACAACTTTTATTTACATTATACAGAAAGAGCTTTAAATATGTGGTACTGGAGAAGAGTAATAACTACTTGAAATGGCTGCGAGTCTTTCATTTCACCGGTTTGTTTGAAAACAGAGTTAGAGAATCCCAGATACAAAACAACAGAGAAATATTCAAATATAAGTAAATAACATGAGCAAACTGTGCACCATGATAAACTGAAATGTATAAACTAGTGGGATGGGCTGTAAAATATTTAGAAAGCATATGTTTAACTGCATGTTAGACCCATCATACAGGTCATAATAACAGGAACATTAAGCTCATAAATGTGTGAAGCTCTGATGTTCTTGCTGCTTCATTGCACAACACCAACTATTAAAGTGTCATGAAAAACTAAAGCCCAGGAAGTCGAGGGCATCGACTGTTGAAGAGTTGAGTCAGAGAATCCCAGATCTACAAAACAACAGAAAAACATCATGAGAGAATGCTGCTCAATGAAAACCTGAATTGTGTAAATTAGCACAAACATCAGAGCTTCACAAAACACCAAGTAACTATTAACAAACATGAATCCAGTAGACTGTTACCTACAGTGACACCACAAAAGCATCAAAAGCTCTGCTGCTCATTATTCTACTTTATCAGCTTTAAAGGAATCATCTCCTTAGATTCACATGATAAAGATCATACAACAGCAGGGCTAAAGTTAGACTTTTAAACAGAGAATGACAAGTGTCTGACAAACAAAGAGCACCTTCTCCCAAATAACCCAGCAAACACATTAAAGCCCTGCTTTGACACATCAGAACAATACAAACTTAAACTTGAATTGAAATGAAGACTGCTGTATAATGTGTGGTATTGACTTCACAAGAGAAAAGCACTTTTAAGTGGAAAGTGACTTACAGGTGAGTCTTGTGATATTCTTGATTCCTGCACTTTATTACAGTGTGTGTCGGTTGTTTTTGCAGATGAGCTGAAGTATGTGCTGTTGAGTGACATGAAGAGTCTGTCACTGAGCTGTCATCTGCAGGATTTCTACTTTAATGTCCTTAAAACTATCAGAAGGTGTTGTGGCAACTGTCATCAGGTGTCATGCTGTTGTCAAGAATCCAAAGGTGTCATGCTGAACGTGAATCCCGCTTCCGCCCCCTAGTGGAGCGGATGGCGAACTGCACTTGTTTACCATCTGGTTTCTACCAGACGAATCGTATTAGCACCAAAAACATATTGAAAATGACTTCAGGTTGTGTCATTGACTCGGTTCTTAGGCGTCTATCTTATCTTAACATTTTCAGACTGGAAAATCCCTATTTATTACTTTAAATACAAGACAGCTGGTCAGCGGCTCCCTCCTGTGGCCAATAAGTGTATCAACAACATTACTAGAAATGCCAAATTCAAACTAGCTGTCTTTGGTGAGACGACAGAAATGTTGAATCTTATAGATTTTGAAGTAAATCTCTGATTTTGTCAGGATCTGGAGCAGCAGATGAATTTGGACTCTACTAGTTAATTGACTCAGATCAGCTCTCAGCTGGAAAGTACGACAGATAAAATGTCTGATGTGTTGAACTAAGAGTCACATGGCTGAAATACAAACACAAAGAAACAAAAGACATTAAAGTACTCTTTGAATGGTTTGTTTATGAGTAAAGAAGATATTTGAATCTTTTAATTCAAAGTGATCTTTATTTTTTCACAATTAAACAACGATTTCTTGTTGTTATTGTGTTATTTGCAGATTCAAGCAGCATATATGCACATTTGACAGCTCCTCCTTGTGGACATGAAGTATATCTGCATTAATGATTGACATCAGTGGAAGGAAAGGAAGAGGAGCGCTTGGCCTTTCCAAACCATGTTGTCCTGGTATTGTTTGTCCAACGTTCATTCCCATTACAGGAAGGCACAATATATCCCACTCTTGCTTTAAAATGAACTGATAAAGCTGAGATACGCGTTGATGAAGGGAATATGCTTTGATTGTTTGTGGGATCCTCCAGCTGTGGAAAGTGATGGGAGAACATGAGCTTTATGAAACTGAATCAAATGAACCGATTGCTTTGCAAGAACGATTCACTGTTTCGAAGCGCTCTAAACACCGCACGCTAGTGACACCTGCTGGTCAAAATGGTGTAAATGCAACGAGAAGACATCTAAACCATGTGTAATGACACCCTGTATATTACAGTGTCTTTTAGTAAATGTATTCTACAAATAATTAAACACAATTATATATGAAGAGTATGTACAAACTTTGTAATATTATAAATTGTCAAACCAGGCCAATTAAATATTATTATATTTCCATTTTTATGTTATGCACATTTTTGTTCGTCATTAAAACTGAACCTGGATATAAAACTGACCCAGATCAGTTTGTCGCAGTTTGTTTCATGGGTTCACCTGATGGTCACGAACCCCCTAGTGGTGAACCACAGAAATGTCCAAATGTTTCGAAACAGTATATGACATAAAGAAACCTTGTCAATAACAATACTCGGCCAGTTTGATGCTCACTTTGAAACACTGATTCAAAACAAAAGATTGATAACAATTTTGAAGCTTCATGATGCTTGTCAGTATATAAAAAGTGCATAAAAGACCATAAATCACACTAAAACACCAGTACATATTCTGTGGCTCAGAGGATAATTGTCTGTTTCTCGCACATGAGAGTTTGGGCTCAAATTCCACAGTTGCTAAGAGTTTTTCATCAAAAAATTTCCAATAAAACCCATCAAAACCCCTCTCAAAACTGACCAGAGTCAGTGGCACAGGAGGTAAAGTGTTGTGATTTCATCATGAAGACCCAGGTTCAAATCCCATTATTGTTGAAGTTAAACCTCACAAATTGCGTTATATTCATCAAAATTCCCCAAACGTCAGCACTCAGTGTGAGAGCCATGATGGTGCAGTGGCTAAACACATGTTGACAGCAGATTGGGTTGTGATAAAGGCTTGGGTTCGAACAACAACTCAGCAGATCACATGTATGTGAGAACTCATGCAGCAGAACTTTAACTAGTTTATTGGAAAATCCCAGCTCACATACAGGTGAAATATAAGTTCCCGCACATGTTCATGTTCAGGCTCACAGGTTAAGAGCGCTACCTCACGGGTTCAGAGGTTGCTGGTTCAATCCCAGCCAGATGAAGGAATGGTGTGGGCGAGAAGGCGCAGGAGATCATGGGGTTCCCCTAAGCTCCAGCATGATGTCCAGCAGGGGTTATGCTTTTGCCTGGAAAAACTTTAATTAGTAGAGTAAAAAAAAAAAAAAGAAAAGAAAATAAGAAAAAAGAAGTCTTACTGAAAAATCTTGTGATTCTTTATCTAATTGCTAGTCCAGGTTTGGTTGAAGGCTACAGTTTGTCCGGTCAGAACAAGGATGTCTCACTCAGATTATAATCCAAATCTTGGTTTATTACATGTGCATAGATGTGTGGTTCTGTGAATACAAAATACAAATATAAATATGGATATAAACATATATAAAACAAACACAATATTAATAAAGCTTACTTAATAAAATACTGATCAATAATGGAAAACATATAACACTATTACAATATCTATTATGAAATACTTGAATAAATGGAGTTTGTGTTCAATACAATGCAAACTATGTGTGTGCGCTAACACTGGGCATGAGCTGTGCACGTGAACATGGCTGCTGCTGCCCGTGCAAACTAAGATGTAAACAAATTAGAGCGCATGCGCGCTACCTGAAATGCGACCGTGCATATGCGTTTATAAGTTACAAATATAACTAATACTGACAGCGAATGGCATACATAAATATGGAATGTCAGTAATGTCATAGCAGCAGAACATAATCAAGTAATCAGACAATTTAAACTATACAGGCTAAACAGCGTTCATCTTAACATGCGCTGAGAATGCTCCGTAATGATTACTTACAGTGTGATGCACGCACACGCACAATCAATAAAAACCTCCTCCGATTTGGATTATAACTATTTACTTTAAACTACAACTATATACAATATTCAGCCGATCTCCCTTTCCCATTATCAACCACCTGATCTCTTCTCTGTCACTTCGCGAACTCTGGTGGAAAGTTTTGGAATAGTCCATTTTGCGCTGAATGACAGGGTGACTGGGAGAGTCCATTTATCAAAGGGGGACACTTTTCTACAGCCGCCCCCAAATTCACAGTGTGAATTTGCCAACCTAAAGTGTCTTTGTTAGTCAGGGAGAGGGGGCAGACAAATAATCTTGGTTACAGGCCGGGTGTAAGTTCTGTCTTTAACTTCTACTTCCACAGATCTGACTCTCTTGTCTAACCCAGGAAAACCTGAACAATTCTCCCTACAGGCCAAAGAGCACGGGGCAGTTGCTGGTCCACGATCATGACTGTGTCACCGACCTGCAGGTCAGCTTCTTCCGTCTTCCATTTCTGTCTAATCTGTAGGTTGGGTAGGTAGTGCCGAATAAAGTGCCTCCAAAATGGTCAGCCAAGACTTGGCTATGTCTCCATCTCTTACGGCTCAGGAGTTCAGAGTCTTGGTATATCACCTGTGGTAATAAGGCATCTCGCCGCCCCATCAACAAGATGTTAGGAGTCACTGGATCTGGATCTGCAATGTCCGAAGAGGTGTAGCCGATGGGTTTGGAGTTGAGGATTCCTTCTATCTCTATGAAGACCGTTCTCAGCACTTCTTCTGTAACAGTCTGGGCACCAATGGTGACATACAGTGCAGCCTTTAAAGAACGAATTTCTTCTTTCCCAACATCCACCGAAATGAGGGGAACTGGGTGGATTGAAGATGAATCTGATCTGTTGGCTGGCGAGTTGGGATTGGAGCTCAGGGTGAAGGGCGCTAAATGACTCTTTTAGTTCCCTCTCTCCTCCTTTAAAGTTTGTACCTTGGTCTGCAAGCAGCTCAAAGGGTTTACCACGTCTGGAGATGAATCGTCGTAAAGCCATCAAGAAGGAATCTGTGTCCATACTAGTGAGTATATCAATGTGGATGGCACGGGAAGTCATGCATTTGAAGATGATCCCCCATCTTTTTTCATTCCTGCGTCCCACCTTTATGGTGTAGGGTCCAAAACAGTCTACACCTGTTGAGTAGAAAACAGGTTTATGGATCCTCAGTCTGGCAGGTGGAAGGTCTGCCATTCTGGGGGGATGTGGTTGTCCCCGCCATCTCTGACACTCTGGACACTGTCGTTGGTGGTTTCGTACTGCGGCACGTCCCCGTATCATCCAGTATTTCCTCCGAAGTTCAGCAAACACCCTATCTGGTCCTGGGTGATGCAACTGATTGTCATAGTCCCTGATTATCAATTTGGTGATCGGATGATGGGAGTCAAGGACAATAGGATGTATAGTATCTTCCTCTAGCTGGCTGGTCTGACGGAGGCGACCGCCAACTCGTATGAGTTCGAGGTCCTCATCAAATTCAGGGGCTAAGCACAGCAAACGACTATTTTTTGGCAAAGGTTTACCTGCTCTGAGGTAGGATAGTTCCTCTGGAAATGACTCAGTCTGGCTTTGACGAAGGACTGCGAGTTCTGCCTTTCTGTAGTCATCTGCTGTTGGGATATGAGTGGCCGTCCCGTTGACATGGTGGATGTAAGCCTTAAGTAACTCTGGAAGTGTCTGGTACTTCTGTGGATCGGGAGTAGGTGGGGAGGAGATTGATAGACCACAGAAGGTTAGTTTTCTCAGTTCACCATCTTGGTCAAGGGTCTTTAACGGCGACGTCTCTGGCCAGTGGTCAGTTGTTTGTCTAAGAAATGTTGGCCCTTTGTTCCATCTGCTTTTCTGGCCTATGTCACAGAGAGATTTTCCCTTGGTGATGTCATCTGCGGGATTCTCCTTTGATGGCACATACCTCCAGTTATCAGACTCTGTGAGTTCCTGGATTTCTGCCACTCTGGTGCCTACGAACACTTTAAAACGACAGGATTGTGATAGTAGCCAGGTAAGAACAGTTGTGGAGTCAGACCACAGAGTGACACTGTGGATGGGCAAAGTCAGCTCGGTCTTTAGGACTTTTGCGAGTTGTGCACCTGTGAGTGCTGCACATAGCTCCAACCGTGGAATGGTTTGCTGTTTTTTCGGGGCTACCCGAGATCTAGCAGCAACAAAGGCTACTTCCACTTTACCTTCAGAGTTTTCAGTTCGTAAATAAGCCACAGAACCATAGGCTCGTTCTGAAGCATCGCAGAAAATGTGTATCTGCCTTATGCTGGTAGGGTAATCCAGTTCTTTACTGCAGTAACACCTGGCCAAGCAATGTGCTGTAGATCATCCAGCTCACTCTCCCAAGCTTTCCACAAGTTCAACAGTTCCTCAGGCAGTCTGGGATCATCCCACTCTCTTTTCTTGTCCCATAACCTCTGTACAATTACTTTGGCTCGTGTTGTGAATGGCACAATATAGCCAATGGGGTCATATTGACTAGCGAGGATATGGTATATGCTCCGCATAGTTGGAAGTGGGTGGTCTGTCTGACGTTGCTTATAGGAGAGGGTGTCTGATGAGCAATGCCAATGTAACCCAAGAGTTGACTCCTGTGCATCTTGATGACCTTCGCTTAGCCACTGGACACTACTTTGAGATTGAGCATCAGCTGGCAGGTGGCTGATGACTGATGGATCATTACTCGCCCACTGTCTTAAGTCAAAGCCTCCTGAACTTAAGAGGCTGCGGAGTCTGTCAACAAGATCTTTTGCTATTTCATTTGAGGTGAAGCTCTGAAGGCAGTTGTCAACATAAAAAGATCTCTCTACTGAAAACCGTGTGTCTTCAGACTCGCTGTGATCCAAGACGTGCTTCTGTAAAGCGAATGTTGCACAGCAAGGACTACACGTTGTTCCGAAGGGTAGAACTTGCCATTCATAAACATCTGGTGCCTGGTCTCTCTGAAGATCTCTCCAAATGAATCTCAGTAGCGATTTGTCTTCAGGCAAAAGGTGTACCTGGTGAAACATTCCACGAATGTCACTACTAATGGCAATGGAATGTTCTCGGAAACGCAGAAGTACTGCCAGTAGAGAAGGACTGAGTGGTGGACCTGGGAGTAAGTACTCATTCAGGTTGTGGCCTTGGTAAGTGAATGAGCAGTTGAAGACGACCCTTTTCTTTCCATTGTGCTCTACCAGATGATGTGGAATGTACCAGCTTTCTCTGGAATGGTCCACTTGTTCAGGAGAGAGTTTTGTGATGTAGCCAGCTTGCTGTAACCTGACTATCTCCTCTTGGTAGGCTGCCGCTTGATCAGGATTCTTGTTCAGCCGATTCTCTATTCCCCTTAATTGTGGCAGGACAGCTTCTTTTGGTGCATGTAGACATGGCATACCTTTGGCACGTAGAAGAGGGGTAGCATAGCGCTGGATTCCTTTAACATCCACTCTCACGGTTTTGTTCTGGAGAATTTGGATGGACTCTTGGTCTTGCCTTGACCTTGTCAGTACTTTCTCGTTCCGATATGGAAGAATGTCCATTTTCCACAGTTTCTCCACATCTGCATAGAGGTCGTTACTGGACCGTAAGCTGGTGAAGAGACATTGCCGTGGGGAAAGTCTGCTGGTTAGCTCTTGTGCTGGGCCCTGTAGTGTCCATCCTAGGCGTGTTCTCACAGCAGCAGGGCCACCAGGTGGACCCAGTCTGACTGGTTCTATGGGTGTGATGAGGTGAGGGCAGTCAGAGCCAATGAGGACTACTGGTTTCACTTTGTGAAGATGCTGCAGTGGCAGGCCTGCAAGGTGCTTGTACTTCTTCTGGAGTACCCGGACAGGATGCGTGTGCTCTGCTAAACTCAGGCTGTTGGCTGTGAAGGCACTCCGTATCCTAAAAGCCTTACAAGGGTTAGTCACTGAAGACACAGTGAAGGTCACAGCCGCCCCGTGAATGGTCTGTGTGTCTTGCCTGACTGTACGAAGAACCAAGTCCTCTGGCTGTCCCTTTAGATTCAACTTCTGCACTGCCTCGTGTAGGATAATGGTCCGCTCTGACCCATCATCTAGAATTGCATATGCTTCCATGGATTTGTTACCATTTTGGAGCAGAACTTTAGTCACCTTCAGTAGGATTTTGTTGTCACTAGTTGGACGATCCACATACAAGACTGCACTGGCTGGAACTGCTTCTTCTGTGGATCTACTTTGGTCGTTTACCTCATGTAGTGCCTGGAGATGCTTCCTGTTACAGGATGGACAAAGGGCTTTCAGTGTGCAGTTGGCTGCATGATGACCACGCCCACAGCGCCAGCATCTGTTTTGGCCTTTAATCCAAGTCACCTTCTGCTCCTTGCTGAGTAACTTGAAATTTTCACAGCCATTCAGGAAATGTCTGTTGTTGTCGCAGTATGGACAGTAAGCGTTCACCCCTTCTCTCTTAGCAGCAGCTGGTTTGGGTGGATGAACTGGTGATGCTGGGCTGGCCTTTGGTTTCTCTGTACCAAGGAGGATGGTAGTGGGTTTGCGGGGTTGCCTGGAGTCTCTCCTCATCTCCCTTCTCTGTAGTAATGACACCTTTGACTGACTGGTATAATCTGTATGGTCCTCCTGAACTTGAAGCTCGTACTCAAGCCAGTCTGCAAAGTCTAGCAATGTGGGGATGGTGACATGAAGTGGATGAGTGTACCTCTTGAAACTGGACCTGAGGTCATGTGGCAGTTTGCTCATCAGTCTGGATACATGTGACCCGCATTCCAGCTCGACCTTGCCTTTCTGGCCCAGTTGTTCCAACATACTAACCAGGGAACGCACTTGGAGTCCAAACATGCGAAAGGCTTTCACATCTCCACTGCGGATGTTTGGTCCATCCATCAGTTCTGCAATGCGTTGTAAGGCTAACTGATGGGGCTGGCCATACATCTTATTGAGGGCTCTCATGGTGTTTGTGAAAGGGAAACTTGAGTTGCTGTACGAGTCTGCCACAAGTAATGCTTCCTCCAACTTAAGATGGTCAGTGAGGATCTGGTACTTGAATCGCTCGGTTGCATCCTCAGGCAGAATGTTCTCCAATGCTATTCTCAGTCTAGAGAACTCTCTAGGATCAGAGGATGTTAGGAAGGGAATGGTTGGAGCAGGGCCTCTGTACATTTTCTCTTGAGTTGATGGAGGTTGGTAATAAGCTCGTCTGTAGTCTAGATGAGGAGGTGCCATCCACTCATATGCTGGGGTCTCGGACTGAGGATATGGAATGTACTGGGAGGAACGAGAGTACCTGGGCTGAGGTGGGTCGCTGTAATGCACTTGTGGTGACACTCTCTCACGCATTGAACCAGAAATGTCCATATTTCTGAAATCCTCAGTTAATCCGTGGGCCTCATCAATCGTAGCTGGGTGCAGTTCTCTCATTGAAGTAGGTGGCGATGGTGGCTTTGTCCGGGGGGCTGGAATTGGACGGAACCGTTGTGGAGTCTCAGGGCTCACCAATGGAGTAAAGTGACTTGGAGATGGCACTTGTGAAGTCACTGGCCTGTAGTGGGCTTCTCTTTCTGACTTAAGACTTTGAAGCTCCTGATGTAACATAGCATTCTGTTGTCGCATCTCCTGCAACGCCGAAATAACCTCTGGAAGCTGACTGGTTTGTCGCCGCAAGTCTGCATTCTCTTGTTTCATCAACTGCAGCATGGCTGTAAGCTCTACTTCCTCTTCTCCTCGCCCATCAGATGCACTTTGCCAATCATCTCTCAATGTCCACTTATCATAATCAAACTCTTGACTGACAGGAGAAGTCGATCTGGTGCGTGCTACCATACTTGGTGACTGGACTCTGCTTTGGCTTCAGTCTGGGAGTGGCTGTCGATGTGGCAATGGCTCACCAAGCTCGTAATCCACTAAATGAGTTGGTGGGTTGATCCGTCTTCGTGGACGCACAACAGGGGCTTCTCTCTCGGGTTGAGACATCTCTGTAGCAATTCACTGCCTCCGGCTCGAAGGACCATGAAAAATCTTGTGATTCTTTATCTAATTGCTAGTCCAGGTTTGGTTGAAGGCTACAGTTTGTCCGGTCAGAACAAGGATGTCTCACTCAGATTATAATCCAAATCTTGGTTTATTACATGTGCATAGATGTGTGGTTCTGTGAATACAAAATACAAATATAAATATGGATATAAACATATATAAAACAAACACAATATTAATAAAGCTTACTTAATAAAATACTGATCAATAATGGAAAACATATAACACTATTACAATATCTATTATGAAATACTTGAATAAATGGAGTTTGTGTTCAATACAATGCAAACTATGTGTGTGCGCTAACACTGGGCATGAGCTGTGCACGTGAACATGGCTGCTGCTGCCCTCACCAATGGAGTAAAGTGACTTGGAGAGTCCATTTATCAAAGGGGGACACTTTTCTACACTTACCCATCCATGAGCAGATCCCATCATCACAGCCAATGTCAGTCCACACGTCCCTCGATGTAACGGTCCAAACGCATCTCTTTTTCTGTATGGAAAAGACATAAATCAACAAAGACGTTACTCCATATTGTATACTCCAGCTAACATGATAAAAGCATATCTTTGCTTGCATGAAGTTTAATGAGAAAATACTGATTGGCTCTGATATTTTCAAACAGAACAAGTTGATTTTTAGTCTTTAAAGCCTTTAAATCTGCAGTGACTGCAAGTGTTTAACTCCATAGCAGCTTCTTTTAAAATTGTTAGGTTAAAGTATATTTTACCTATTGTAATTATAGGTAAATCAATTAAAAAACAGTTTTAATTAGGGCTGCACGATTAATCGCATGCTATTCTCACGCGCATTTCGTCAGTAAAGCCGGTTCCCTGATTACCGCTAAATCGCCATCACCTGCTTTCAAATGAAGCGGCATTTAATAGACAGAGCCGTAGATCACTGAAAAGCCACGCAATATCGCGTTCATATCGCAGATGAATCGCCTGCGATAATGAACGCGATATTGCGTGGCTTGTCTGTGAACTACGGCTCTGTCTATTAAAAGGCGCTCCGTTTAAAAACAGGTGATGGCGATTTAGCGGTAATCAGGGAACCGGCTTTACTGACGAAATGCGCGTGAGAATAACATGCGATTAATCGTGCAGCCCTAGTTTTAATAAAAATTCTCAGACTGATTCTGGGATGACTTTAAAACCTTTTCAAGGGTGTCAGCAGAATAAAATATTACAGTCCAAAGAGCATGAAAAATTAGGTTTAAGACTGAGAATGGTCTCAAAAATCATCTAAAGTAAGACCAGTCTGCTTAAAGTCTTATACAATTAACTCAAAAAATAAATAAACAAACTGCTCATACTACATTATCATGAAGATTCGGAGCACAAACGAATCAGTGTATCGAATCTGCTGTTCGGAGCGCCAAAGTCACGCGATTTCAGCCGTTGGCAGTTTGACACGCGATCTAATTCATGATTCGATACACTGATTCATTTATGCTCCGAATATTTTTTGAAATCGGCCATCACTAAAGTCATTATTTTGTTTTTTTGTTGCTCCAAAAATTGCTTTATTGCTTCAAAAGTTGCTTTATAATATTAATATTGAACCACTGTACTCACATGAACTGATTTAAATATGTTTTTAGTACCTTTATGGATCTTGACAGAGGAAGTGTCCATTGCTCCCTTTGCAGGCCTCACTGAGCCATCGAATTTCAACTAAAATATCTTAATTTGTGTTCCGAAGATTGACAAAGGTTATACGGGTGTGGAACGGCATGAGGGTAAGTAATAAATGACAGAATTTTCATTTTTGGGTGAACTAACCCTTTAAACATATATAAACATTTCTGTAATACATTTTCATTTTAATTTTGCAACTTATGCTTTAAAATGCTTTAAATAATTATATGTTAAAATTAGTGTAGGAAATAGAAAATGTAAATGTTATTATTGAATTTGAATGGTCATTTTGCTCCAACCATGGCACATGGGTATGGAAAATGTCAATTTAAATACAGAAATTCATTGCCATTTTACATATTGCATTGCCATTTTGCATATTACATTTCAAATTGAAAATTGCTACATGGGTCATGTGTCTGTAACATCACCCGTAGGTTTCTGAAGAGCATTTTTGATGCCTAAAGTGGGCCGTTGCCATCTTGGCAGCGAGTCCCTTCCAGATAACTGAAAACGATTGCTGAAAGTAAGCTCAGGCAAAGGAGCTATCTATCTAAAATATTTATAAGATAACAAGTCATATCATTTGAAAGTTCTAAAGGTTTACTATCAATCTACAGTATCTGTTTTACAATATAGATGCTCCAGCGACGGGACTTCAAACCTTTGTAATGAAATTGTGATTGCGAGATGAATCCAGTCTGACGCACATGGGTTAAAAGTCCATGAGCGTCCATTGAAAAACGTCCACAAAAGCATTATATCCATGAAATATTGATATTGTCCATTGTTTGCATCACATTTCTTCAGAACGATCTGCTCTCCATCATCGTTCTTCAAGAAATTATGCAACCTGAGCAGCGTTTATGTTGTAAAACTGTCTGCGATCATACTGGACTCTCACAAACAAATGAGCCTGTGTCCAAAGTATAATTTTTCAAAATAGTGAAGCAGTTTTAGTTATAATATCCAACTTTTGTCCAATGCCAAGACGATCCAAACAACGTGTTCTGTTTATCTTCCGCATGCGTACATCTGTCTTGAACATTAACTGCACAGCAAGCCATATTATTTGATAATTGTATGAAATAATCCCCCAAAAAAAGCACAAACATGGCAGAGATTCCAAGTTCAGCGGCTGTAATCCTCAGAGCCACAGAGATTGTGCTGATAACGTGTTTTTAAGTTCTTTGAGGTGCTTTATTGATATAGTGACAATGCAATGTAAAAATATGAAATTTGTAACTGTGATTTTATAGTTAGGCCTATTATTTAGGAAGAAAAATTTGGAATAATAAAAATAATGAACATAAATTACATAAAAGTACAAAATAGAAATATATTGGTAGTTTCTGTTGTTTTCTTTGAAGTGTAAGTAATGTTAATTTAACCTATCACTCTCATACCACTTTTAAATATTGAAAACCTTTAATTGAACAATCCTACATGACCTACAGTTTCAATTTTAAAATATATCTAAGAATTTCTGTTTACACATTTATCTTGCAAAAAGCACATACATTTTAACATTTACATCTGAACAAGTTTGTTGAGCATATACAGCTAAACTAGTGTTATAGTCAAGACCACCTAAACCAAGACCAAGTTGAGACCAAGACAAGACCAAGACCAAGGCAAGTCGAGACCGAGTCAAAACCAAGACCAGACTAGCACTCCTCAAATTCATCTGAAAGATCCACATTTACTGCCTGAGAAATGTCTTATTTTTAATCAATAATTACAATTAGAATAATAAGACATTTTATAGAGCTGTTACCAATCAATTGAAATCAATAACAACAAAATTCTTCTTTACATTTGTGACACAAAAAAACAATATCATGCCCTCTTTTCTTGTGATATTGCTTAATTATATCATATGTTATAATATAAATATCAAGATCTTATACAAGTACTTTTTTGCAATCATATCTTTAATTTTGTGCGCATTTATATTCATTTTTGTGACATTTTTGACACCATCCATTGTTGATTTCTGACCTGGCACAACAGTAACAAAATAAATGAAATTAGAAATAAGTTATTGATTGCATTTGAAGCAGGAAGTTTTACATTCAATCACATTAATGTTAACAAAGAAATCAAGACAAGACAATGCAACAGCAATTTAGCGATATCCCCGCAGTTGTGGTCTGGTCATGAAATAAAATCCTGAGTCCTTTTAGTCTGAGACCAAGACCAAATGTGGGTGAGACCAAGACCTTCAAAAAATGGTCTTAAGACTGGTCTTGAGTACTACAACACTAGGCTAAACTAAAAGATAGAGAAAAAGCAGTTTAACACACCTGGGTTTCTGCCAGAAGACTTGAAGAGCTACAGTGTCTCCATGGTCATGTGACTGGATGTTAATCTTCTGCTCAATGACTCAAATGAGCAGCCAGAGTCTCAACCCAAGCCTATATTACATAGAAAACATGCATATTATACAGTTATTTAATGCTGTAAAGGCTGACATATAAGTCAGAAAAATCAAAATGTGTTAAATTAAACAGTTTATAAGTTTATTAAAACTTTAGGTTTATTTGGTGCAGTTGTTGATATTTATATGGCCAAAAAGTAAGATGCAATTCTGATAGCTTGTAATGTAAATCAATAAGATCTTTATAGACTACATAAAATGCATATAAATATTAGTTGTCACTCAATATTTCCCAATAATATGTCTTAGTATGATGATATTTAAATGCTTGATCGAGCTTATCAATTGTAGTTGTCACCGTGGAGCAAAACATGCAATACAATGATAGTTGGAAAGATGTGCAAATTAATAATCCTGTCGTCGTTTATTAATGCATACTTAATGTCCACAAGAGGGAGCTGTCAAATGTCCAGTATAAAACAAAACATTTGAGTACATTGAGTAATTGTACTGACACAACAACAAAACGTTAATTGATAAAGATAACGTTAAATCAGAAGCTTAAAACATCTATTTTACTAATAAACAAATCATTCAAAAAGAGTCTTGATCTCTTGTCCCGTATTTTATTTGTGTTTGTATTTCGGCCATGAGATTTTCAGTTCAACACATCAGACATTTTATCTGTCTTACCCTTCCAGCTGAGAGCTGAGTCAATTAACTAGTAGATTCTGCTGGTCCAGATCCTGACAAAATCATGGATTTGCTTTAATATATATGACTAAAAATGCGTATTCTATCATCAACGACTCGCACTGTTCTTGTTTGGCGTTTCAAGCGGCGCAGTTCGCCATCCGCTCCACTAGGGGGCGGAAGCGGGATTCACGTTCAGCATGACACCTTTGGATTCATGTCAACAACATGACACCTGATGACAGTTGCCACAACACCTTCTGATAGTTTTAAGGACATTAAAGTAGAAATCCTGCAGATGACAGCTCAGTGACAGACTCTCAACCGCACATATTTCAGCTCATCTGCAAAAACAACCGACACACACTGTAATAAAGTGCAGGAGGAATCCAGACTCACCTGTAAGTCACGTTGCGTTTCTCTAAAGTCACTACACTTTTTGTATTTAAGTCATTAATTAACGGTTTATCGATGTATGCATTTATCTGATATGTCAAAGCAGGATATAACATGCTTATGTTTAGTATTTGGGTGATGCTGCTTGTTGGTCATTCTCTGCCCAAGTCTAATCCTTAAAGGACTAACTTGTCTTTTCCATGTCTGAAGGCAATATGTTCTCTTTGTTACTTGGTAAAAAGAAAGCTTGAGAACCAAATGAATGTGTGTTGTGAGGTAGTAAACACTTACCTGTCATATGTATTTACTACTCTACAACACACACTCTTCCTGTCCTCTTGGTTGAGGGAGAGATTGTAAAACATGTTTTTTTTATTTTTTGTCCCCAGAAGCACAGAGACTAACTGAAGGCCATAACCTCGATTTCAACACCTCGTGAGTCCCATAGAATTCATTTGACATTGAAAGATGAAGCACATATTAAGTGAACATTCACATAGTTCAGTGCAGAAGTGTGAAGCACGACATACACTATATTACTGAAGCATCAGGCGATACAGTGTGAAAAAACACTCAACAGTGGGAGGGTTGGTTTTATGAGTTTGGTGGCTTTGGTGACAGTAGGTAATAGCATCATTGCAACTAAAAAAAAGTGAAGGCTGGAATACACAACATGACTTTTTCCATGATTTGTAGTCTGGAGGAACTTAGCTTCAGGCTCTGATTCCATCCTGTCTGGGCGTATTAAATGTGTTTGATATTTTGAGCCGATTTTAGAAAACGTATATTTTATTTGTCATACATCCCCTAGGTACATGTTTTACGTAAGTTTGTTGTTTTTGGTACAATTTGAACATCTGGTAGTGTGTGATCTTCAGTCGTATGCATGCCCAGTAGTATGCCCAGTATTTTTCTGTAACCATTTTCTGTGAAATAATTAATATCAACATATGCCACATATTTTACTACGATTATGGTTACTTAATCACATCAATGTCAGTTGACGTATGAATATTTAAACAATCTTTAGACACTAATTTAAAATTTTTTTTTTTTCAAACTGTGTGCATATGTTTTCTCTTTAAATGTTACAAAGAACATCTTTATTTATGGCAAGTTGATGGTCTAGTGGTCAGAGCTGATGGTATGAAAGCTAAGATTAATGGAGGAGACCAGGGTTCAAATCCCCCCTCTGCTGTTGATTTAAATGAGTGTAAGGATCTTTACCAAAAAAAAAAATGTTTTATATTTTTGAAGGTGAGATTCAAACCCAAGCCTATATCATAGCCTTGTCCACAGCCAAAGTGTGTTTAGCCTTTAGTGCCATCATGGCTTTCACACTGAGTGTTGGTGTTTTAGTCACTTTTTTGGATTTAATGACAATTTAATGTAAGCAATAGTGAGATTCGAACTCAGGACTCCTAGATAAAGATGCATCATTTTTATCACCTGAGCCACTGAGTCTGAGTTGCTGATGGGAGTTTTGGGTGGAGTTTTATTGAGTGCTCTGAATTAAATAATGAAAAACATTAGCAGTCAAAGGGCTCGAACCTGTTTCTCGATTGCAACCATATCATTAAGTAAGGTGTGTTTAACCACTGCGCCACTGTAGTTTATTCAAAACACATGGTCATTTAGGGAGCTTTGTTCAATTTAATGGGAACAATTTAACGTAATTAGCTGTGGGGTTTGAACTCAGGACTCCACGACTAAAACGTAACGCATTATGATTATAATAATATTTAGTTTTGGATGGAGTTTTATTGAAAGCTTTGGTTTTTGTGCTGAAAAACATCAACAATTGTGGGATTTGAACCAAGATTTTCAGGCACAATAGGCGAACAATCACCCACTGAGCCACGAATATGGTGACGTTTATCATGGTTTTTTAAATGGTGATTGAGATTTTCAGTTCAGCTACAGCAATAATTAGAACAGCAATTTAACACAAGCAATAGTGGGATTTGAACTCAGGACTCCCACTTTATAATGCCATAATTTATGAACTGAGCCACTGAGTCTGTGGAGTTTAAGGGTGTTTTGGATGGCGTTTTATTGAAATCTTTGCTTCATGTGATAAACAAAAACATCAACAATTGTGGGATTTGAACCAAGATTTTCACGCACCATAGGCGAACAATCATCCACTGAGCCACAGATTTTAGGACTGTGGTCAAGGTTTTTTAAATGGTGATTGAGATTTTCAGTTCAGCTACAACAAAAATTAGAACAGCAAATTAACACAAGCAATAGTGGGATTTGAACTCGGGACTCCCATATTATAACGCAACTGTTTAAGAACTGAGCCACCGAGTCTGCAGAGTTTAAGGGTGTTTTGGATGGGGTTTTATTGAAAGCTTTGGGTCATGTGATGAAAAACATCAACAGTTGTGGGATTTGAACCAAGATTTTGACGCACCATAGGCGAACAAACATCCACTGAGCCACGAATATGGTGACGTTTATCATGTTTTTTTAAATGTTGATTTAGATTTTCAGTTCAGCTACAACAATTATTAGAACAGCAATTTAACACACGCAATAGTGGGATTTGAACTCAGGACTCCCGTATCATAACGCAACTGTTTATGAACTGAGCCACTGAGTCTTCAGAGTTTAAGAGTGTTTTGGATGGCGTTTTATTGTAATCTTTGCTTTATGTGATAAATGAAAACATCAACAATTGCGGGATTTGAACCAAGATTTTCATGCATCATAGGCCAACAATCACCCACTGAGCCACAGATTTTAGGACTTTGGTTAAGGTTTTTTAAAAGGTGATTGAGATTTTCAGTTCAGCTACAGCAAAAATTAGAACAGCAATTTAACACACGCAATAGTGGGATTTGAACTCGGGACTCCCATATTAAAATGCAACAATTTATGAACTGAGCCATTGAGACTGCAGTGTTCAAACATGCTTTGGATGGAGTTTTATTGGTTTATGTGATGAAAAACAACAATTGTGGATTTTTAGTTCAGCTGGAACAATGATTAGAACAGCAATTTAACACATGCAAGCCTTAATTTTATATGATGAAAAAAATTGCACAATCAAGGGATTTTTATCCTTGCTTGTATTGTATCGTTGACTCCTGAATGTGTGTTTAACTACTAATGCATATGTGTGGCTTATTAAATTGGCTATAATGACAATTAAATGACAATTAAATCAGTGTTCATGAACTGAAATAATAAAGAGTCAAATGTGTCAAATGTACAAACAATCACAAAAATGGTAATCAAGAACTTTAAAAATTCTTTATGTCAAACTCAAACTGATAGCACATACATAATGTGAGTAAATAACATCAATTGTTTATTCACATAAAGTTTTTTTGTGTAAAAAGAGTACATCAGACCAGCCTGGAAGTTTCTAGTAATCACAAAGACCTTGATTAGCTGCTTCAGGTGTTTTTAATTAGGACTGGAGCTAAACTCAGGAAAACTCAGGAAAGTGGGATTAGGCACTTCTGCTAAATGTACAGATTCTGCAAATGTCAGCTCCGTAACAAAGTCACTCATTATCAACAGCACATATTTCAGCAAACAAATCTCGCTGTGCAGGAATTTAAGATGTCACACGACTCACCTGTGAAATGTCTTTCCCATATAGTGTATTTCTCTTGTAAGAATCTAGCAGTCATTCCTTTGTGTATTCAAGTCATTAAATGTGTAATGATGTGTAATTCTGATATAACCATTTCCTATTCTGTGATGGTTTAATACAGATTTTGTTCATATTCTGCTCTATTGCTTTTATCCCTGTTAGGCCTTTAGAAGAACAAATTAATTAGTTGTTGCATTACACTTTATCTTTGAATGAATTGTCCTGTAATATTCATATTATAAAGTACAATAATAATCATGGGTTTTCACTTAGGTAATAATTTACTGTTTTACAAGTCACGAAATAAAACATGTCATTACAACTACATTTATTCCAAAGATTTCAATATTTAAATATACAAAATAATGTGTTTCCACTACAGAATATAATATGTTTGGACCATCCAGAGATGGTTATATAATTATAAAAGTATATTAAAAATGAAGGCTAATTGATTATGTGGCATCTGATATGTGCATCCTTTTGAGAAGCACCCATCGAGTCAGTAAATTGAACTGGACAACCGGAGGATTATGCTTGAGTCAGTTCTTTTGAAAGAATCAGTCAACTGTTCATTACACAAAGCTAGTCGTATGGCTTCTGTAGAATTCTAATAGATGAATTGACTGATTTTTGGAACTTGCATTATGATTATTAAATCTAATGTGTGCTCAACATGAAGGAAAACATGGCCCTCAGGTTACGCTAAATATCAATTTTTATTCTTAAAAACCATACACGATACTCGACAAGTTTAAAATGTAAGTTGAATCACGATATCCATTTACATTGCGCAAGATAAACAGACATGATCTTTTATTTCCAAACGTTAAGATAAAAAAAAACAAAAAAAAAAACAGATCCTTAAAACAGATGGATAAACATTCATTCCCATTATAGGAAGACACTATAGAAAAAAAAGTTATGGATTGTTTTAATATATCTGCTCTAAATTGCAAACTCAAGCATTTTTTTTTATATTTAATAAACATGAAAAAAATAAGAAATAACTTATTCCAAAAAAAAAAAAAAAAAGTGCAGTTGCAATGACTGAACCAATCCGAATCCCTTTCTCCTGTTTTTCTTCCTGTCTTCTCTTTTATTACACTCTTAAATGAACGAGTGGAGAGAAGTAACAGTCTGAACTGGAACCCGCTGCCAAAAAAGTAAGTCTACTCCTAAACATTACAAAAACACAAAACATTAGTATTTTGACCATAAGTTTCATGCTATAAGCCACCCTGAGTATTATATTACTTGGAGAACCAATCACGACCCTTGTTTTAAGAGGGCCCCCCCCCCCCCCCCAATGAATATAATTTATGTAAAATCCCTGTAGGTCTGGTTCAGCAGGTTGAGATGTTCTCATTTCCGCATAAAAAATACAATTTATTTATATGGTCTGTATCAAAACGTTCCTTGGGAATCTGAAATAAAGTACCCTGTGCTGTGATACCAGTGTTATACGCATGTTTTTTTGAAAATTCTTCATGTTGATTCCTTTGTGTTTCCAGTACTTCAGGTCTTAAATATATTCTACAAACAATTGCAATATTTTCTTAACTGACAGCAATCTTTATGGAATATGAAGGAGAGAAAGAAAAAAAAAAAAAATATACAAACTTTGTCATTTTTCATATTACCAACAAACCAAAACATTTAAGGAAATTATTTTTCAAAAAACAAAAACATGAAACGAATTTTGAAAACAATTCACTCTTTTTCCTTCCTTTATTTTTCCTTTTGACCGAGACAACAATGTACTACCTAAAAGACAATCTTAAGTTAAAATTCTTTACTTTTTAAAATCATTGCATCCTTTTCAATTCAATTTTTTGTTTTTGTTTTTTTTTTCAGCCTGAGTAAACAAACTTATGATACATTGGCAGGAACTTAAAATGTCATTGTTGAACTGACTGTGGACCATTTCAAATAGTTAAAATCACAGATGCATTCATTCTTTAAAGGCTGACCTGGTACGGCCTCCACTTCAAAAATCACACCGTTAAAAGTGTGAAGACTTCAGCCATTTCACACAATTCAACTTCCAAATGAGAATGAGACATGGAATATTGAAACTTAAAAAAACAAAAACAAAAACTAACAACTTTAAGGGGTGAAATAGTAAGTATGAGAGGAGATGTATGGACAGAGATCCTCGTCTACGGCTCCCTCTCGTCACCAGTCCAATGAAAAAACCTCCCATGGACCTCAATACCTTCTCTGCTATACAAGCCTTAGTGTTTTCTATTTGGCTAGAAGGTTCTATGTATCTACAAATATATAACAAATAAAACTTGCAGGCAAAAAATAGTTCGGTTTCCATAGAAACACCCTTTTTTTTCCTGAAAATACAGCAGTATCTGAAATATTTCTTTTATTTCAATTGTCCCCATTTCTCTGCATCAGGAAGCTCTTCCACCAACAAACAGAAGAAAAAAAAGTATCTACAAACTTTGTAAACAGACCTGTGTCTTCCAAAAAACATAAATAATTCAAAATATTAACAGCCAAATGATGCAGAAATCAGTGTTTGAATAAGCAAAGGGCAAAAAGAACAAAATGTACAACACCATCCAGATAAAGAGAAGCAAAAGCTAAGAGCTAAGCTCCCGAGAGATCCTTGGCTCCGCCCCTCTCATCCAATGAGTTCTCCAAGCTTTAGTCTCTGCGGAGACGAGCAGGTTTTGAGTGTCGTACCGAGGGGGCGTAGCTGATCAAAGGGACGTCTCTAGGCTGTGCATGGGGCTCCCGGGAGTTGAGGGTGTGGCTGGCTTGCTGGGATCCAGGAAGAGGTGGATGCCGCTGTCTACGGCGTTATTGTTCTGATTGGGCGAGGGTGGGGGAGGAGGCGTGGGTGTGGCGTTTCTCTTAGTGGGGGCGTCGTCCTCCGCATCAGTGTCGTCGATGAGGGGGATGTGGGGTTCTGAGTCCTCTATCCGGAACTCCGGATGTGTCATGAAGTTGTGGATGGAGCTGCGAGACTCTGGCTTCTCCAGGCCCTCATAGGGCGACAGCGAGCTGCGGAATGCATTCACCACTCGGATCTGCAGGAGAACGGGACGTAAAGTCAGCCTTGCCGCTCACAAGAGATCTACCACTCGTTTGCACACAACAGGCATACAAAGTCAAACATCACTTCTTTTTTTTTGTTTTTGTTTTTTTTTTTCTCTTTTTAAGTAAAAGGTTAAACCAAAGGTCAAATGGACTGGTTTTAATTGATGAGTGGAGAGCAGTGAGGTTAGCGCACCAAAACCGTCTGAGAGAGAGTGTGCGAGCGGTCAAATGTCGTGCAACTTAGAGAGAGAGGACGAAACTCTTGAAAACCTGATGCTTGTGTTACGGTGAGCTTATCCTCTGACCGAGGGACAGAAAATCCTCTTTTCTCAGGATTGAGAAGTAACAGATGTACCAAACTGGAAAAAACTTAGGCGTCTTCTCAGTTGTAAATCACAGATAGCCAATTATTCAAAATGCAAATGAGAAAGAGAGAGAGAAAGAGAACGAGAACAGAAAAGAGAGAGGACAAGGTAACCCCAGAGGACACAGCTCAACACATGAGGTTAATATTTTTGGGCATGCTTTTATTGGTGGGGAGGGATCGATCACTTATTATGTTGTGAAGTAGAGACGCAAAACTTTAAAGCAGCCAAGCAAGATTAAGCTAACCAGCACAAGTAAATTCACAAACGGTCTAGAGACTGGACCCATGCAGAGCAGCGCTACCTTGTGTTTCAACAGAGGTAAACCTTTGAGTATAGCCCATGACACATTTCACAGAATCTAAGGAGGAATATGCGGCAGTCAGTGTGGTAGCGTTTCAAACTCAGTTTCCCAATGTCCAATATCCATTTCATTAGCAAGACTAAAACAAAAGACGGTTTCAAACAAAATACAAAGTGCCCTGAACAGAGAAAAAGGGTTTGTGGACAGCCAGGACCTGATGAAAGATGGAAATATTGATGTGGTTAGAATCGTGCTGAAAGACAAACAGAAACAACAGCTTTTCCTCCAGTCTCCAGATCTTCCCTGTAAAATAACAAAGTTACATAAAAAAGACAGACAGAGAGAGAAAGAGAATGATAAAACTGGCACTGAGTACAGTATGAGCGAGTGTGAGAAAGAAGAAACCGTGTCGAGTACGGACAGTAACGCCAAGAATGAGTGAACGAGCAAAAACTGACACCACAGGAAAGGTGACGAACAGCAGAGAGAGAGGAGAGGAAGTTCATTTGTGGCTAAACTACAGCACAACATCTCATTTGTTAACCCGAAATACTTACCACAACAACTCCTTTAAAATGCCCCACAAACCCATTCATGAGACCAATTTGGTGCGATTGGTCGGGTTATCAGTGTGACCATGGGCGTATACTCAAAACATTTACACGCAGAATACTAAGAGCCTGGAGAGCACGCGCAGGGCTGCAGACACACCAGACGGTATTAGACAACGACTCTTCATCGGTGAAACCCAGCCAAAGCCATCAAACACAGACACAGATACCTCAACCTTAACACTTAAGATATACAGCCGTTAACATTGAGAAGCAATGTGGAAGATGTTTCGAGATACAGTTTGTTTCGAACAAAAGAGCGAGAGAGAAGGAAGGACATTAGGAGAAGAATGAAGACCGTTAGGCGAGAGGAGGAAATGTTAATTGTCATGCACTAATAAACACGCACTCACACCCGACAGTGGCAGAAGCGGTGTTGAAGGCAGTAGCAGGAGATAAGGCTACATGTGTAGGGCTAGAAACATTGGTTACATCGTGCTGTTGGCTGGTGCTGGAGGGCTGGCGCCTGACGGCCGCCTGAAAGGAAATTCCGCTCTGGAACGCACTCACTACATCCATCTGGAAGGAATCAGAGAGTGTGATAGGCCCAGAGAACGCACATGAGAGAGAAAGACAGAGTCAGAGGAAGAAGTGAGAAAAGAGAAGGGATAGAGGAAGAAGGGCACCCATATAAAAGAAGACAGAGACAGAGCAGCTGAGAAAGAAAAAAGGCACTGAATTAAAAGAACCTGACCTGACATTTGCCTTTAGCATTGATCGGCTTATTGCACTGATAAACTGCATTAATAAACCCTCTTCCTCCAGTATAAGGTCACCATAAGTGGTGAATCGATTGGAGGGTGTACTAACACAAACCATAATCAGAGAAGGGGAAATAAAAAACCAAACTGATTAAGCAAAGCGGGCGTTTGGGCTCCTGAGCTTGGACACTGGGGACTGCGGAGTTGCGCCGGTTTTGAGAGGTTACCTGAGTCTGAATGCGGTTGAGGCCTCTGAACCAAAGGATCTGCCCCCTGCGGAGCTCTCGCTCAGCATGGTCGATTTCATCCAGGTCGTCCAGCTCCTCCAACTCCTCATCTGGGATTTCCTCCTTCTGCGTGCCGTGACCAGCGGTCTTCAGGAACTTCAGCCGACTCGTGGGGATTGAGGAAATGATCTGAATGAGAGCACAGATAGATATCAAGTGGCAACAGGAAAAAACAAAACCAAAATGCTCCCAGTTAGGCAATTTAGTTCACTGCCATTAGGGGGCACTGCTCTATTACTTTTGAGGAGTTTGGATTGGTGCAACTTACAGGCTACAAGAAGCTGATTTCTATAATATAAGGAGGTATAGTCGGATGATGCTCACCTGTCCCCAGAGTAGACATCCAAAGCCCAAGAAGACACACCAAAGCCACTGTTCAATGTTCAGCCCCACACAGCTGAATGGCTTTCCTCCAAACTGCACGATCACAATCTGAGTGGGAAAGTTTTTTTTTTCACTTATCAAGTTCATGACATTATGCTTAGATCACACTAGCATTTTTAATTCAAAAATATATATTTATGTTTAAGTAGTCAATGTGCTCTGTTTATGGGCCATCATACAGTGGACATACCTGAATAACAAAAGTCCCAAAGACGATGGAACAGAAGATCAAATTATTGAAAATGCCTTCAAAGACATTTCGTTCCCCGTGGATCTTCCGTGCATTGATTTCATTAAACAGCTGCATCATCACAAAGGTGTTGAAGACGATGGTGTAGTGCTCAGAGGGGGGAGCGTGAAGAGGGGCATTACGCCCACTGTCAATGTCAAATATCTTCTCACCTGAAAGATGAGCAGAAAGTAAAAACATTGCAGTGTTAGAAAGAATACTCTTGAAAGACATGGATCTTCAAGGCATCATAACATAATACAGGATATAACAGCAGTTACAATAAACAGGGTGCAGTCAAAACAATTCAGAATAACAATTGTTGGCTATTATTAACTATTTAAATTATTTTAATATCACAACCTGCAGGCTCTTCCATTTTCAGGGACGTTTGCTTTATGCTATTAAAATGTGCTTGGCTAACTTTTAATCACTGTGTTGCCTGAACATGTGTTAGTTCTTACCAGCAAAGAGCAGAGTGAAGATGATGGTAAGCTGGTAGACTGCATGACCCAAGATGTTCTTCATCATTGTCCTGGAGATGAGGGGTTTATTACGGCCGTAAGGCTTCCTCAGCAGAAGAGATTCAGTGGGGGGTTCAGTGGCCAAGGCCAAAGAGGCAAATGTGTCCATAATCAGATTTACCCATAACATCTGTACAGCTTTCAAAGGAGAGTCCTGGGAGAGTGAGAGAGAACAGAAGGTGACGGTTCTGACCTCATTCACTGCTGCCACCTTCATAACATTCAAAAACACCCTCTCAGTTCTGCATTTGCATGAGTACTGCCTTTTCTGCATTTTGTGCACAGTTTTTCAGGAGAAATCTGCATAATTTCGCAAAATTAAAGCTGCAGTCCGTAGTTTTGCCTCTTTGTCACCATCTCTGTTTGAAATCTGCAATTGCAGTCGTTTGCGGAATTATCATTTTTACGTGCATTGTGCCTCGGCGCGACTCTTTAGCGCGGATGAATCTAATGTTTGCTGTCAATCACCAATCAAAGTACTGTACTTTGGAATCACAGATTGTAGTCATGGAAGTATTACCAAAATAAGAATTTAACGGAAAATGTCATCTGAACATGTAAGTAACGTGTCTCCCACTTTTGTTCTGACTGAGGGGAAAAAAGCATTACAGTAAATCATGCTGCCCAAGGTGATTAAATCTAACGATTGCTTAGCTTGGATCACATAAAACCATGAAAATTATTATTACTGTTATACTTTCTCAAATTGTTAATGTTAACAACATCAGCGTTGCGTGACTATGTGTATTTAGTGTGTATTAGCATTACCTACAGATCTAATCTCTAACATTAATTTGTCATACCATACAATCCGCCATCAAAATAATTATTTTTTGCAGCTGCTGTGAGAAAATGAATCCATCTCACATGTGATATAGTCTACTAGCTGGGACTCGTTTACAGACGTGATGCAGACACAAACGGCGACATGCTCAAATTTACTGCGGAAACCCACCAGTACCACCCAAATTATAAAACATTATTACAAGCTTACCGTTGTGAATCGGGATAGAAGGAGTTTTGAACACTAGTTGGTGGTGCACATGCTGAAAAATTGATTTCGGATCATTTTTTAACCAAAAAAAAAAAAAAAAGTTACGGACAGCAGCTTTAATTTAAACACTAGAATACCAAGCTGAAAAAATAATCTGATTCGACAAAATAATTAACACATAAAGCATAGAACTACATGAATGACAGGTGCTGAAATTCTGGTGGAGTTTGCGGGCACACATACTGAGTGGGTCTGCTCATTCACAATATCCAGGGAAAATTACATAGGAAACAAGCAGAACACCTGAGGCTTGAAGCCACATTCAGCCTTGGCTACTGACAAATGTGATCCTCCCATTCATTATGCAATAATACAGGACCTCAACTGCAATCAGCCTTACTATCATTCCATTTAGCAGAGGAGAGCTGGCACATTTCAGACTGGTGCTTTGCCTGTGGACAGCAGTGCCAGATCCCATGCTGACTGCCTGCAAGTCTTCATGCCTCAGACTTACAATTTCCAATCACTTCACACAGGATGGGTAGCAATCAGCTGCTTCCATCAGCCACCACGGTGCATCTGTTAAGATGCAATCCTTTACGCAAAACTGCACTATTTAGTTTAACAGCTCAGTTAGCCACAGCAGTATTGTGCTTCATGGTAGTAGAGGTTTTTTTTAGTGATACCTGTGTGATGCAAGCTCCAGTGAAGGCCACGATCACAGCCACCACATTGACGGTGAGCTGGAACTGGAGGAATTTTGAAATGCTGTCGTACACATTCCGCCCCCACATGACTGCCTTGACAATGCTGCTGAAGTTGTCATCAGTGAGGATGATATCGGAGGCTTCTTTAGCCACGTCTGTGCCGGCAATGCCCTGAGAATAACAATCACACTATATAAAAGCCATTCAAAATCATGATATAGTGCACAGACTTCTTATAAAATTCTTTTTCTTTTTTTCCTGTAGCTCTGTCAGGTAGACCCACATACCATGGCAAACCCAACATCGGCCTTTTTTAAGGCAGGGCCATCATTGGTGCCGTCTCCTGTTACAGCCACAACCTGCCTCTGTTCCAAAACAGTACTGTCAATTATACCTGAAGGAAAAGACATTTGTCAAGACAAACTATACAACATTATACTTTTTAAACAGAATTAATCGCTAATACTGTAGGAGTCTCTGAGCACCTTTGACTAGTGTATGCTTGTCGGTTGGCGAAGATCTCGCCAGCACCCGGAGTTTAGGCCATATTTTGTCAATCCGCTCTTGTTCAATCTGGAAAAAAAAAAGAAAAAAAAAATCATATTATGAGCTCGTGAGCTTCTGTGTTTGTAAAGACCTGCTGTGTGACTGCCTCTCACCTCTCCCTTTTCATTACGGATCCGGCGGTTGAACTCTTTGCCCTCAATGCAGAGGAAGTCATCTCCTACCTGCAGGATGCCACATTTAGTTGCTATAGCGCGGGCAGTGTTAAGGTTGTCCCCGGTGACCATACGCACTGTGATTCCAGCACGCTGGCACTTTTTAATGGCATCAGGGACCTGAGCAGGAAAAAATAAGTGAGCATGACCGATTATTATCTGACTAGTTTTGCACGATATACAGGTAGTAGAAAGGTATCGTGATACCCTGCTATTAAAAGAGGTACGATATTAAATTTTATTAGTACCGGTACTTTAAGAATGACAGGATTCTAATAAGAGCCGTGTTTCTTTAATTTGCTTCGATGCATGACAGCAGGAGTCAAGACATCTGTGCAGAGCTCAGTTTCCACTATCTGCAGGGAGTAAAATATATCTGCGCAGTGCATAACTCTAAAGAAAGCAATAAATAAACGCATATAGACAGGTGTGATCGCAGCTTCAGGTCTCTTTCATGGATAATTGACCTTGAATGGTCAAAAACATCAAAATGCACATCCTGGTGAGTATTCACTAAACAGTCGATTGAGTTGGGTGTGTCTTTACTAGTGAACAAAACAGGAATTCGGATGTGTTCCAGTGTCTGTGCAGGTCCTAAAGTGACAGCAGCCTAATAAACCAGCTGCTGTCTGTGTGATTAATGTTAATCAAAGAACAAAAGAAAATAGAAAATCACCCAATGCTTGGCTGAATAACTTTAATATATTTATGAATCAGTGTAGAGTTAATTTATAGAGTGAAGACTATGCAGTTTTTTTTTTTTTTTTTACATTAGATTATTTAATTTCTAACTTGAATGCTACTATTAAATAGACCTACTGTAGCCTACCTGAAAAATGTAAAGCATTGTTTATTTCATTTGTATCTTTCTTATATAGAATGTATCATATTGTTTGATTGCATCTTTGCTATAGTAACAGAGATAAAATAAGATTAAATAACTATGTTGTGATTATAAAATTATTATTATTTTTAAATATTAAATTATTTATAATGAAATAAAATAGTCATTTTTTTATTATTTATAAAACAATGAATTTTAAATTCTGTCATATTATTCAGTTACTTTTACTGTTTTAGATTCAGAATCAAGGTATTTTAGTCAGGTATCATATCAAAGTCATAATTTTGGTATTGTGACAACACTATACATCACATTTTAATGCAAGAGACTCTTTCTCTAAATAAAAGAGTTATGCATTTCTACAGTTTTTGAAATACCTTTTTTTGTGCTAAATATACTAAAAATACATTTACATATTTATGTGCTAAATAAAAATATCCTGCAATTGTACTTTTGGTATACTAAACTGGTATACTTAAAGTCTGCTACATTGGAACATCTAATTTTGTACTTAATGCACTTTATTTGTGCAGAAATAGTGCTGAGGTCCAACTAAAGATATAATTAAGTATATATGATGGTGCTATAAAGTGGAACTATTGCAAGTATATTTAAAGTGTACCTAAAACACTTTAAATATCTTGCATTTAAAGACTGATATTATACAAAGATCATGCAATCCTTATTAATAGTGGTATTAAAACACTTTTTAGGCATAATATTAAGAAATGTTCATTGTGCAATATAGAAATACTCCAAATAAAGTTTAATTATAATTTTATATCAGTAAGTCTTAAGTGATATGTCAATAAATATGTTATTGAATTTGAAGTATACTTGGTATGAAATAAATAAATAGATTTTGGTATAGGTAACACAATATTCCTTTTTCTGTTACTGCTCTCATTAAAAAAAAAAAAAAAAATTTCATGTTACATGTAGAATTTTAGCCTTTAATTTAATGTCTTCAATGTAAACTAAATTTTAGAAAAATTAATATTTTAGTCCAAATTATTGCGCCCCTATTATATTGTGCTCCGTCTGTTTGTCGCGCATACACATGCTGGTGCCAGCTTGCTTCCTGTCAGGACAAGCCTTTAAGCAAAATGGAAATACTTGCATGACTTTCTAATATTTACACATAATGATATAACCGTAAAATGTAAGCTATGTGCTGAAGAAAAAAGGAAAACTTGTTACAAATGGCTAAGGCTTGTACCTCTGGTCTGACTGGGTCTTCAATGCCAACAATACACACACAGGTAAGCCTGCTGAGGATTTCGTTCTCATTATCCCAGTCTGGTTCTCCTTCAGAAACAGGGAAGTCCCTGTAAGCCAGGCAGATGGTCCTCAGGCCCTCAGAGGCCATAGGCTCGATCACTCTCTTCACCATGTCATCTCGGTCCCTGGGCCGGAAAACCTTTGCCTCACCCGTCGCTGTCAGGATTTTAAAACACCTGGGTGAGGAGAGAGAAGGTAAGATATTGCATATACCCAACAGCACATAGCAACTAAGCCATCCAAGTAATTTCTCTGGGGAAATCTATCAGTAACACAGCCTAGGGGCTTTGGAGGGGGAGGTGAAGCTTTTGATCTGCCAATCAAGTTTGCAGAAACACCTCTCACACACTCTTTAAGAAAAGCTCTAGAATACTACAATGTTTTACTCATCCTATGAGATGCAAAGAGGTGAAGTGGTGCCAAGCCATTAACAATGACCAAACCAAGCATTTATGATTGAGCATGGCATACTTCTTCAGCAGAATCTCAGAGGCTCCTTTGCTGAACATCCGGAAGCTTCCGTCAGCATTCTTTAGCACGGTGCTCATGGATTTCCTGACGGAGTTAAAGGTGTAGACTTTGTAAAGCTTCTCTTCAGGGATTTCGTTGCGGATTGCTTGATAGTCTTTTTTCAAGTCCATGGCAAAGCCCAGCAAGGCACATTCAGTTTTGTTGCCCACCTGACGATTCAGGCCTCCCTCCTTCTCAGGGGGCTGGAAGAAAAGATAAACTAGTTAAAAATCGTAAAAACTGTAATATGCTTTAAAACATCTTGCAAAATGTTTTTAATTCAGCCACTGGTCCTAAACTGCGCAAATCAATATTAGTAAAAGATACTGCATTTTGATATACTGTTATTTAATTTCAGTCATTCCTGACTCATAATGAACCCCTTAAGGGGTACTTAAAGCTTGTAAGATAATCTGTTTAGTATTATCAAAGACTATAGAATAACACAAGACGTGTCACTCGTATTGTTTTGAATGGGAGAAAGTGTTACGCGCAATATGGTGGAAAAATCTAAATAAGAGAAAATCGCCGACTGCTAAAGTCATCGTGTCACTTCAGCGGCCGTTAGAATCACCAGTTTCAATTGAAAGAGTCAAACGCGCACCTTAGAAGAGCCCGCGTGTGCATTAGCTTGATCCAGCCTGAAAAATACAGTTTTTTGTCATGATTCGAGCGTTTAGAAACTAAATTTATGAGCCGGTTGTTTAGATTTCATTGGTGATTTCAAATATGAAATTTAATCGTAAGGTTGGCGAACAGTTTTGGAGAATTTGATGTTTCCCCATTCAAAAAGATTGCATGATGCCCAGGATGCCCGAGAGGCGTTTCAAAGATGGCCGCCGAGCGAAATGACTTGTCTTAAAGGGACTTTGGTATTATTTATATGCTATTATTATTATTATTATTATTATTTCGAATTAGCTTTTATTTTTATATATTTTCAATTTTAATTTTTGTTAGGGTTATGTTTATGTTGTCATTTTAGTTTTAAATCAAGTCATTATTGACTGACAATGTGTAGATAAAAATGCTCAAAAAAAAAAAAAAAACTATTTTGATGAAAATCATTTTATGGGTATTGTTTGTTTAGGGACTCACCATGATTTTGGTGGTGTAAGCACAGTTTACACTGATGCCCACTGTGAGCAGGTCCATAATGCTGGCAGGAATGACATCAGGCTCAGGGACTTTCTTGTAGTGCTTGTCAGCGATATTGACCTGAACAACTTTCATCCGGTTCATAGTCAGAGTCCCTGTCTTATCTGAACAGATGGCTGTGGCATTGCCCATGGTTTCACAGGCATCAAGATGCCTCACCAAATTATTGTCTTTCATCATTTTCTGAAATACAGCATCAAAGTAAAACAATGAAAAAATTTGGTTGGGGCGGGGGAGGTGATAAACAGATTGATAAACAATAAACAGATTGAGCGCAAGATTAAACAGGAAAGTCCACTAATCCCCAATTAAATGGCAGAAATCCAGGGAAGTAATATTACTGTAACAGCAACAAGGGGGCGTGTAATAAATGCGATATGTGAAAAGAGATCGTGATTATTAGATCAGCTTATATTGTACATTGTCAGAACAAATGGCTAACGTCACATCTCTAAGATGGCCAATAAAGACACGTCATGAAAACCATGAACATTTAAACAGAAAACGTAGGGTCATACTTTGACAGAGTAAGCCAGCGAGATGGTTACAGCCAGCGGAAGACCCTCAGGGACAGCCACCACCAGCACAGTCACACCGATGATAAAGAACTTAACAAAAAACTGGATGTAGACGGGCGTGCATTCTTTTTCCCAAGGAAGTCCTTGGACCCAGAAAGTGTCCACCACGAAGAGCACCACCAAGATGATCACTGTGATGGCTGACATTACCAGACCTGCACAGAGACACATACATTTACACCTCTAAAGCCCATGCTGCAGCACACATCTGACGTCCCAGCAAAAACCATTACCACTGTGAGATTGACTGTTAGGCTTCGAGACCTCACAAAGTCGCGCTTGACAAATGTTCTGTGTTGACATATGTCCAATTGAAACCAGAAGTTTGTTGAGACATCCATTTTTAAATAGCCAACAGGCTTTAGTTATGTCACAGCCACGAAACTACACTGCAAAAAAAATGCTTTTCTTACTTAGATTTGTTTTGTCTTGTTTCCAGTCCAAAAATCAAGAAACATTTTCTAGACAAGAAAAAATATTGTCTTGTTTTCAGAAGAAAAAAAGAAAAAAAGTAAAATTATGCGAGTTGTTCCTTAAAATAAGCAAAATAATCTGCCAATGGGGTAGGCAAAATAACCTTGTTTTCGGTTTGAAATAAGATTATTTTTCTTACCCTAGGAAGGTATTAAGGCCCGTTCACACCAAGAATGATAACTATAAAGGTAACCATAAAGATACAGTAGTAAAAATCATTCTAAATATAAAAGAATAGCCCTGTCCACAACACAGCTATAACAATATAGAGATAGGTGGGATCACTTTCAGAATGTTTTTTTTACAGCAATTGATCGATAAAACATCGACAGCCAATAAGAATCCATTCTAATTTAAGGGCTCGCACATTTAAAATGGCAGACGACATTGCGGAGAAGTTAATCACCGAAGTCCACCACAAGTCAAACCCCCTTTTCAAGGATACTTTAAAGAAAATGGATATATGGAAAACAATCGGTCACACCATCAGAATAAACGGTGAGAAGTATTAACGATGAGATCATTATGCCAGGCTAGCAAACAGTATAACATTAAAAAATGACCTCAGGTATCCAGTGCTAATTTTAACAACATTGTCTTGCTTCCTTTGAAGTTGCAGTTAAAAAGACTAGGCGTTGTTTTTATTCCACTACACTGACATAGTCAACTAAATTCTGTAAGATTAGATTGATTACACTAGCTATTCACTGGAAACATAGCATGCTGAGGACATTTGCTGGTTAAAGCTGTGTAAATGCAACAAGCACATTAAAAACGTGTATACACTTTGAAAACCACAGCGCATGAACTTAAAATAAACAGACCGTTATAGTTTGTTGGTGTGGATGCAAAAATAGCTATCATTGTAGTTATCTTTATAGTTATCATTCTTGGTGTGAATGGGCCTTGAGGGATTTTTCCATTATTAAAAAGCATTTGATTTGACAAAAATCTGTGAAATGCAGGATGAGTCATCAACATATTTGGCTAGTTTTCCCAGAAGAAAAAGACTGTAGATTTTAAAAGCATCTACCCACTAAAGTGTCATTTTGCCAACTTTTAGGAGGACACTAGCATTTAGATGCCCTCAAAGCAAGCATGCTTACCTGCTTTTCCGATTTGGACCGCTAATTTGGTCAGCTTTCCTTGCAAGACCGATTTCTCTTTCTTTGGCAAGTTGGATTTTCTCTTCTCCTCACCCTCAGCCTCATCACTGTTTAGAGGCTGCATCTCCATTGCGGCACCATCCTGGGCTTTAGCTACAAAAAAAAAAAAAGAGAGAAAACAGTGAATATGTAGTGGGCACAGGAATTATCACTGCTCGGACCACAGGAAGCATTTTCTAATTAAATTGTGGTACTTCCTCCACGACGAATATAATTAAGATTAATTATAATAGTGATTATAAATGAACGATAATTTTACTACAGTCTTCAAAAACAAAGCTCAAGATCGTCCTCGCATTTAAAAGCTACATGCAAACCGATGTGACCAAGTAACCTAGGAGACATATAACCTCAGTGCCACACACAGATGTCCAGCCCATCACTTTCATCACTATCGGCTATAAAAAATGACATGCACACACTTAGCCTGATCTCAAGGCCATCGCTCAGCGTGCTGAAAGTACAGCCTGCCAGTGAGGTGACATCACACAAACAAAGATCTCAGCATGCGTGCAATCATACGGACAAGCACGCAACAGGGTATCTTCATCTGATGCTGCTGAAGCGTGACGTAGTCGGCTTGTGTGCAGGATTTAACGGGTGTGTGATGTGAGGTAATGCGACTGCGTCTGAATTAGCGGGGGTTAAGGGGCGACGTGGAACTGCTATTCTACTGTGCTGTGTTGCTGCACCATACTAACAAAGCTGTAACGCTAGTCTGGTGGATTAAAACTCATTTCTGGCAGGGCGATCTGTAGCCAGGACTTCAGTGTGCTCTACTTTTAGAGTAAGGGCTACAAGAGTTTGTAGACGCCTGAATGCAGGCTCAAGACAGGTGCACATATCTGCACACTCCTATTCAAGCGTTTGAGGTCGGTAAAATTTTTTTTAAAGAAGTCTCTTATGCTCAACAAGGCTGCATACATTTCATTAAAAATATAGTAAAACGGTAATATTGTGAAATATTATTACAATTTAAAATAACGGTTTTCTATTTTAATACATTTTTAAAATGTAATTTATTCCTGTGCTGGCAAAGCTGAATTTTCAGCAGCTTCAATGTCATATGACCCTTCAGAAATCATGCTGTTCTGGTGCTCAAGAAACATTTCTTATAAATATTGAAATCAGTTGTGCTGCTTAATACATTTTTTAGGATTCTTTCAATAAAAAGAACGGCATTTATTTGAAACAGAACTCTTTTGAAACAGGTAAAATCTCACTAATGCATTCTTGCTGAATAGAAGTATTTATTCGTTTCAAAATCTTACTGACCCAAACTTTTGAATGGGCTCCAAAACACTCACAAAACCAACCTAACCTCTCAATGCTACACACACACACACTTCTTTGCACCTCAGAAGTGTGGATAAGCTTTAATGAAGATCCAATAGCACTAATGGGTTAAGGCGATGGTTTTAATGCAGGCTGCAGCATGTAAGAGGGTGGCCTGCTAAGCCAATATGGTGTTCATTATGTCATTAAGTCAATAGGGTTCCTCACCTTTCTTTCTGTTCTCCACAGAGCCATCCTGCTTTTTATCTGTATAGACAGAGAAAGAGAAGCCACATAACAAACACTCACTAATTTATTCATTATTCACCATTATGCAAGCGACGGTTCTGCAGCACATTTAAACATATTTCCAATTATGCAAATCTTCTCTTTGATTTAACAGGATGGGAAAAGGCCCTCGAATATTTACGAACAGATGTGTGCCACGATCTCATGAGGCTTGCAAATCCACTGCAGTGGCTAGACCGCGAACGCACAAAATTGCAAAAAGGTGCAACGTCACTGAACAGCAACTTGAGGCCCAAACTCTGAAAGTACTGAAATATTCATGTATCTGCAGGCACTCATTTGGAGCCCCAACACACGAGTCACAGGCTGCAGGAATGCATTAAATGGCAGTTACTTAATGGAGTGCACAAGAAATCGTTACACTTTTCTATGAGTCACTGCTTCAGACATTTTATACCAGAGAGAAAAAACTGCTAAATTTAATAAAAAAAATAAAAAAAACCCAACTCTCTTCTGAAATAGATAAAAGCACATTTTCATGAACGCAGGAACACACACACACACACACACACATAGCCTATTCAATTCATCTCTCTGCAGCCACAGTAGCTACAGACTGAAAAGGCCACTGGTTGGTCTATTTTAGTTTCTGAGGCAGACTAAAGGCCCCGATATACTTCAAGCGAAATCAAAGAACGAACTGATGGGACGTCATTTCGAACAAAATCAGGCCAAAACTAAGTTCGTTTTGGGAGTTTGAAACCGCATCCTATGGCTGAAAAACACCTTTGTACTACCATTGGTCTGTGGCAATTACATAATAGGTAGGTTTGTGCAGAGGCTCTGCCTTCTTTCACATGGAAAACTTTTCTGGTTCATTCCTCCGATTCAGTCTGTCGAGGTCAGATGTCAGCGACTGAAAATATGAACACACTGGAGAGCAGGTTTATAGTATAAAATGAAGTTGTACTTCTGAAAAAATAAGACACTGACACTGTTTTCCATGTTTAATATGGTAAAGCTGCTTGATTTTGAGCAATCTATTGTATAAAGTGCTATATAAATAAGTGACATGACTGCTAGAGTGGCGAATTGTAAAGCTCATGCAAACATATGCACGTTGCTATGATCAGATGCTTTTCTTATGTTTAATTAAAAAAAAAAAGCTTGTTTTCTTAATTTTGTTGTGCGTTTATTTATCTATATTCATTCTAAACGTCGTTCTCAGGAGCATGGGTAGGCGTCGGATGTTCACTAACAGTATTCGCTGGTCACACATTTTGAACTTCGCTTTACCACTAAGCAAAGAACGAAAAATAACTTGCCGCGAGTATATCGGAGCCTTAAAAAGACACCAAATAATACAGACAACTTACTTTTCTTCTCTTTCTTTTTCTCTTTTTCTTTTTTCTTCTTCTCCTCCTCCTCATCCTCGTCATCTTCTGCCGCCCCCAATAACGTGAAGATGATTCCAGTTTGGGAATTGACTCCGACAGCAGTGACCACCATTTTTCCGGAACCTTCCATGACATGAGTACCTGCACAGAGGAGGATGAGGTGAATAAGGGTCAGAGAAAGGTAATGGTCCAGAACACAAATATGTGAAAGACTAAATATGTGACAAACCATCAGATGACAAACAGCTCAGCTTTATGACAACTAGTTATTCAGAGTTTAGTCCACATAAAACTTGCTCTTGAAAATTTGGGTGCAAGTCCTGAAAATTTTGGGCTCAGTCTCATTTAGTATTGTCAAAAGTACTGACTTCGGTACCAAGTTGGCACTGAAATTTTAAAAATGTGATACTTTGAGTGCTGTTGAGCGGATTCGTAAACATCTCTGATTGGCCGTTGTGTTCACGCGCTCATCAGATATGTCTGTGATTGGCTACAATCATCAATAGGCATCAATGACGCTCTTCATCAGTACTTTTGACAACACTACTCTCATTTGGTGAGAAGGTAATCATTTTTAGCACTCTAAAACAGAATAAAAACCCAAACAGGTAGGTCTTCTGATTTTTTATTAGGCTCTATGAGCACTAGTTGATGGCATTTTCTCATTGTGCTTTAAAAAAACGGAAATGACTGGCCATTTTTCTGCCCCCCATTTTGACTTTGAATGCAGCCCTCTGCAATTATTTAGGCTTGAGGAGGGGGTCTATAAAAAAATGTCAGGGAGCGGTTTCTGCTAGGGTAGACTCAGCGTGCTAACGCAAGCTCTGCTGGAGGAGTGCCCACTCAGGCTCACAAATCCCCCTTCATCTCCTCTGGGATGGCAGACAGCAATGTCATTCTATCAGAGGATCAGCTAGCTTTCATAAAATGGGATTAGCTGAAGATGTGCAATAGCCCTGCTGAGAGGGAGCAGGTCCTACATAGCCAACGTCTGAACTCCCAAGCTGGTCATTAATTTGGTTTGACTTGAGTTTTGGGTAGAGGATTGACAGGACAGGAAATGATAAAAATTCTAATGCTAAATGCAAAAAAAAAAAAAGAAAGAAAAAAGTTTGTTTTACATTAACACTAATGATCTGTTGAAGTCGCTGTGGATTGTATCTTCATGTCCCACCTGACAGCAGCAAAGGATCTTTCTCCAACGATTTCTTCACATGGTCAGACTCTCCGGTTAAGGAGCTCTCATCTATTTTGAGGTCATTGCCCTGGATGAGAACGCCATCAGCAGGCAGGAGGTCACCTGACAAAGAAGGCATTCCATCACCATAGTGTTCATTTCTGTCGGCATTTTTTTGTATTTATTTCAACTATACAGGAAAAGGTAATAATCAATCCACACCAATGGAATGTTGACTGGTAGAGTCACATTTTTTAAATGTTATACTGGCACTTTTGACTTCCCTCTAAAAAGGAAATGAGAGATCTCAGCAAATTAATGTCAGCTTACCATATTTAATTTGTGCAATGTCCCCGACGACAATCTCGGCCACAGGGATCGGAATGACTTGCCCTCCCCGAACCACCGTAAACTTTTGTTCTTGTTCTATGCGGCTCTGTAAGCCACGAAACTGTTTCTCCTTGCTCCAGTCATTAAATGCTGTTACGAGCACCACGCAAATAACAGACAGGAGGATCGCTGCTCCTTCTATCCATCCAGCCTCAGATTCTCCCTCATCCTCTACTCCACCCGCTGCATTCCCGCAATCTGCACACGCACAGACACAATAAAACTCAGCTCAGGACATTGAGATGATAAGCTATAAATAAAGCAGAAAGAAATAAATAGGTTACTTACTTTTACTTTCTGAATCCGGAGGTTTATAAAAAGAAAGGCCTAAAGAAACTATTGCTGCCACTTCCAAAATAATCAATGTTACGTCTTGTAATGCTTCCCATACTAACTGAAGAAAGGTTTTTGGCTTTTTCGGAGGTATAAAGTTCTGTCCAAATGCTTCTTTTCTTTTATCAATATCTAAGGGCTGCCCGCTTAATCCTGGAAGAAAAAGAATGAGAAAGAAACACAAAGTTAGTAATTCAAGTACACAGCCCTTCTTATATAGCAGCATACGATACTTAATGAGTTTCTATGAAAGTCAGGATTAGTGAGGAAGAAAAGGCCTGTGGGTCAGCGACAGTAGCTTAGAGATAAAGTCTTTCAGAATAAAACCAAAAGGTCACAGAGAAGAGTATATTATAACTTAAAATAACCATTTCCTGTTTGAATACGTTTTACAATGTAAATGTATTACTCCAGTATTCAGTGTCACATGATCCTATATAAAATCATTCTAATTCTAATAACTTTTCTCAAGAAACATTTATTATCAATGCTGAAAACAGTTGTGCTGCTTAATATTTTTTTGGAAACAGTGTTACATTTTTTTCAGGATTCATTGATGAATTGAAAGTTCAAGAGATAAGCATTAATTTAAATAAATCTCTTTTGTAACATTATAAAATGTCTTTACTGTCACTTTTGACCAATTTAATGCATCCTTGCTGAATAAAAATATTAATTTCTTTCAAATCTTGCTGACCCAAAACTTTTGAACGGCAGTAGAACAACAATATTGCATTATTCTACTAATGTTTTTATGGATGTCTGACAGAACAGGTAACAATTTCAGCCATATCTGTTCATGTCCAGGCTAAACTCTTTGTTAGAAAAAAAAATACATTTACAAAAAAGGCTTACAATCTTTTGTATTTCATCGATTAGGAGCTATTAGCACAGCTAATCCATTAATACTGGCCGTACAGCAGTAAAGCGTGTGGGGATTTTGACAAGATCCTGAACATTTCCTGGGTGTGAAAACTTAGTTAATCCAGGCCCAATGCCAAAACTAACAGTACAAAAACAAATGTTGGGTTCATCGTACACTCATTCACAGGAATCATTCAAATGCACTGGTTTGACAGCAGTCCTCTGGTTTGCCTATTTGAATAACTCTCTATATTCAAAGCAGGTATTCAAAGAAGTCAAGGTATGTGCATTCAGTTCACTCACACTCATCACATATTAAGAGACAAAGAAAGCATGTAGTGAATGAGCCATGCGGACAAAAACCATGCATGAGTGTGTGCGTTTATGCATCTAGTGTCTGGGCGTCAAAATGAATGTGTATGTGTGACTGAACAGGATGGTTTGCCTGCCAGACCAGAGAGTAGCCTGGTCAGCAGAGCCCATTGTCATGACAACATCCTCCACATTACTCAGCAAAGCCATAGAGCCGCTTGGCTCTTGCTGTCTCCCATTGAGCAAAAGGTTTCACCGCATATTAACACTCAGTGTCTCAAAAGCACATTTGTGCTACTGGATTACACTCAGCTTTTGACCACAAAACCAAAGAGCTTTTTGTCTGGACAACTATAGAGTCTGCGAAATTTGCATTAATGAATTCATTTGACCGATGATAAGCAACTTACACAGAATTTAAGGTATACATGGGAATTCCTGTAGCTCAAATAGTAGAGGTCATTGGTTTGATTCCCAAAGAAGGCATGAACTGATAAAATGTATACCTTGAATGCAATGCAAGTCGATATGGATAAAAGCATCTGCCAAATGCGTAAATGAAAATATGTTGACTAATTTCTCGATGCTAGCACTATGTTCAACCAATACAGTAAAAAAAAAAAAGATTTTTCGAAGTTGTAAGATTATTGAGAGCATGTTTTACAGGAGAATGTGATTTAAGTCTTTCTATTTCATGTTTAATTCAATTTGTTACTTGCCATTTCTTTGTCTTGAGCCATTACTATTTTAGTGGAAACTATTTCACGGAACAATCTGAATGTTACGATCTTTGTGATTGTAATAAAAAATAAGTTTTGTTGGGGTCAATGTCATGCAACACTGGTGCATTTTGACTAAACAGAGGGAATGAACTTTAAACAGGATTTTAGATGACTTCAGCAATGAAATGTATACATATATTCTGAAAATCACAGAAGCCAAAGAGAAAGAGAAAACAAAAATGAAGCAAACTAAAAATGTTTGCTATGGTAATCAATACTTCTTGATGATGGCAGCAAACTGCTGAAAACTTCTGCCTGCTTCAACGCCAGTGCATTAAATCCAGGTTTGGGTAGTGTGGAAATTGAGGCTGAGGATTACATTCTCTCTTCCTGCTTGGAGAGTGGGCTAAGGAGCAGATGAGTCAGGTCTTACGCCTCTGTCAAAAATGCATTTATGCTGCAGTACACATCCCAATTCCACTCTCACTCCAGATCATGTCTAGCTAGTCTGAAGCATCACTGAGGCGAAGATTAAACAAGAAAAAAAAAAAACTAAGACCATCAAAACATGGGCATTTAGACAGCTAATTATTCATTTGCATGCTATTGAACGTAGAAGTAGCGCTGTGATTGCTGGAAGTACTAATACGTTTTAGGTGTTGTAAACCTAAAACTAGCATTTGCACTAATTGCTGTGAAGCCTCCAAGGTTTTTGCATTTTCCCCAAAGGAGACCAAATCATTTGACGTCAGTTTCTATTTTCACCTGAGACCTTGACAGCCACAAAAACAGGGGCCTCTATGGAGAAGCAAATGTTTTGCTAATCTATAATGCGTTAATTCAGGAAAGAAATGAGGTAAATTATTAACAGAATTTTCAATAAATATTTAACAAGCTAGACAAGACAAGAGAAAACATTAAATAATAAATAACTATGCTCATCAACCCATTCAATATACAGACATCAACAAAGCAAATTATGAGCGATGGCTTTGTATACCTCACAAACACATCATTCTAGTGATCTCCCACGCTGGTTAAATTTTAGATGCAATATTTCATTTTTTTTTTTTTTTTTTTTACTAACATCTATAGTAAGCACTCAAGACAGAAGGATATTTCTGACAGGTGCAGCTACACTTAAAGGGTTAGTTCACCCAAAATCAAAATTTCTGTCATTTATTACTCACCCTCATGTCATTCCAAACCCGTAAGACCTTTGTTCATCTTCGGAACACAAATTAAGATATTTTTTATGAAATCCGAGAGCTTTCCGACCCCTCCATAGACAGCAAATTAATCACCACTTTCAAGGCCAAGAAAGGTAGTAAAGACATTGTTAAAACAGTCCATGTGACTACAGTGGTTCAACCTTAATGTAATGAAGCGAATAAAATTCTTTGTGCGCAAAAACAAAAAAAAGTCTCCTACGCTGTTTATGTTGTAGACACAGTGCAGCACTTCCACGTTCTACACCAGAACGCCGACTCAGTATTGGCCAGCTCCTGTGTCAGAATGACACACATGCGTCGTGCCGCTCACGTGTACAGCGTCGACGTTCTGACGTAGAACCTGGAATCGCTGCACTGTCTACAATGTAAACAGCGTAGTAGACTGAGAGGGAAGAGATTAAAAGTATGCTTGCAAAAAGTATTCTAGTCGCTTCATAACATTAAGGTTGAACCACCGCAGTCACATGGACTATTTTAACGATGTCTAATATCTTTCTGGGTCTTGAAAGTGGTAAAAAAAATTGCTGTCTATGAGCTCTCAGATTTTATCAAAAATATCTTAATTTGTGTTCAGAAGATGAACAAATGTCTCACAGGTTTGGAACAACATGAGGGTGAGTAATTCATTTTTGGTGAACTAACCCTTTAAATGAAAAATGTGTCTTTTCTGTCCATTTAGACAATTCGGTCTCCAACTTCCACTATCATTCGGGCCAATGTTGCTGTGTCGGTCTGGCTAGGATGCTCAAACAAACAGAGCAATGTTTTGAAGTATCCACTTTTCATGGAAATCAACCTACAAATCTCTTGTTTATAAAGGGGAGATAAAAGAAAACACACACTTTACCTTTAACACACTTAAGATAGTGCCAAAGCCTGGGTCATATAGTATTAAGAGTACTGGATGAAGCTTGCGGCGGGTTGTATACCTTACAAACATCACCTTCCACTTGATTTAAGCAGTTAAATCTTTTCTGAGATATCCTTCAGAAATATTTGTATTATGTCCTTTTTTTTTTTAACTCTTACTGGCCCAGTAAGGTTTGTCCTGAGGGCCCATTAAAGGGAGTCATGTATACTAGTAGCCCTTTTCAATTAAAAATCCCATTGGTTAAAACAAATCATCGGCCCTTGCCTTTAATTTGCAGCAGAAATCCCTTGTGTCTATACATGCGAATTGTGTAATACATTAGACTCGAGGACCCTTTCAATGGTAGTCAAATGGGCTAGCATAAAAACGTATTCACTTGAATAAGATGAAAAGAACGTCACAATTTAAAGTGACGCCAAAAGAGCTGTAAAAAGTAACTAGTTAAATCGAAAAAGTAGAAAGATTAGTGGTGGCTTTGCTACGAAATTGAGAAATGGCCTACTTACTAATTAGAAATCCCTTTTCAATTGTCAAAGCTCTTGTAATCTTGAATGACTGCTTAATTTCCTATGGCAAAGCTGAGTGATCTGATTAAGCTGTAAAACGTGTCATAACAGCAGGGCTGCCAGCCAGCGTGCTATTGTGAAGCAGAGGGAACAGGGCAGAGCTAAACTGGCGGATCGCTGTGGGGCTCCGATCTCAGTTAGCCGTGTGCCGTGTAGCGAGAATGGCTATGCGACAGGGCCCTCTATCAGTCCGGGCACTGAATAGAATATCTAGAGGGGAATTCTCAGACTATTCTTCTATGACTAATGCACAATTCACATGGTATACAAAGCTCGGGCACAGCATGGGCCAAATTTCAGACAGTCTATTCAGGAAACAAAACACACATTTTTAGAAGTCATATCGACGTTATCAGTGTGACCCCATTATTTGAGACATGAAGTCGAAATATACATTTCCACTGACGCTATAGTTTCCACTGACACAATGACAAAGGTATAGGCTTTGGACTGCAGACAGCACAATAAGCCTTTGTTTCAATCACTCAGTATTTCATCGCCTGCTAATAAAAGTCAGACCTTGTGAGGGCAGGATGCAGCAGGTGACACTACATACAAGCATGCCATGCATATCAGAATGTAGAATTACCTCATTATTAAGATCGAAAGATAGAGTTTGCTGCTCTGCCAAATATATTATTTATAATACCAAGTGTCAGATACATATAATGCAGATTAGGTATTGTTTATGACCTAGCAGCAACATTAATACTAATTCTCAAATTAATTGCAAAGTTTGACCATCATACAAAGTATACCATTTGCATGTGTTTTAGATCCTGTTAGTTTAAAGCGTATAGTCTCTTACGCATCTATTTGTGCCTGAACAGATACATACATGCAAAAAAAAAAATTTTTCAAAATGCACGTAAAATAGAGTATCCTCGTAAACAGTTGCTCCTGGCTTAGGTGAACTAAACAATTGAGAACGTGACAGCAGCTTAATATTCCTACTGCTTTCTGTGTATTGAATGTTAATCAAACAACAAAAGACAAAAGAGAAAAATCACTTTTGTAGCTTTAACACCGATTAATTCAATTTAATTTATACTGTGAAGGCTATGCAGTGTTATTTTACATTTGATTATTCAATTTTTGTACCTAAATACTGTTAGACTTATCTCAAAAATATAAAGCACTATTTATTTCATTTGCATCTTTGTTCTAATATATTTATCTATGCTTATAATTTTATTATTTTCTATGCGTATTCACTCACCTACAAAATCACCCCAATCATCCTAGAATGATTAATTCTTTCCAAATAGAGCTATTCAAGTCATCTAGAGAGTTATTTTTTCATATCGCAATATATATTGCAGAAAAACAAAATATCGCAATGTCCGTTTTTTCCAGTATCATGCAGCACTAATACTTAAAGCAAGCATCACTATTATTATTGTTGTTCATACTGAAATATTTTGTTGTACTGACGTGAATGATACCTCAAATGCTATTATTTTTCAAAGTGACTGGATTGGACTATAAAATTGGCCAAAATAGTCTAAAGATTTACAATGAAAAAGGGATACCAGAATATTATAGAAACTTGGGACTGTCACCAAACAGAACATCCCAGCAAGCACCCATAATTCCCTATTTTCAACATTTTCTTCAATGGAGGAGCAAAACTAATTGCGAGAGTCTTAGTCACTAAGACCGTGGCTTTGTAGCTCTCCATCAGGAACATGTGCTATATTTCGACTTTCAATAAAAAAAACGCATTACTGCTGATCAAGTATTCTCATGGAAACACTGGCAAAAGCTCCCAAATGACATGATGAAATATTGATCTGCGACCCCTAGCGTGTTCAAGCATGATAGAACTGTGTCTCAAAGAGCCTACAGAGAACTGCTATGGACATGGTGCCGTTTTAATCTGGGATCAAACTGAAAATCCCTTCCCCCAAGAGTTCAATCAAGGTCAGGTCAGCGATTAAACCTAATGTCTACAGAGAGGTAATAAACCAATGGAGCTGCAGCTGTGGGCTGCACACTGACTCTGCACTTTTCTATATGTTACCATAAAGATTATATACCTGCTCACACACCCCTTCCAATGAAAGAAAGAAAAAGAAAATGTAAGCGGAGACAGCGAAGAGCAAAAAGAAAAAAATAAATAAATAATGAAAATAATCAATAATTAATTTTATTGTCGATTAGTTGGATTTCATTGATGTGGCACAGATAACGTCTATCAATGACGTCATTTTGCACTTTTTACCAGGAGGAACAAGTTCACGACCTAAGTTGTCTAAAGTATGGGAGGATTTGGTATTAAAAGCTTCGAAGAAAGTCATGAGCATATGGCTGCATGTGGAGTGTCAGGTGCTTCAACAGATTGCTTGCGCTTTTTAATACTTGCATGCTGTTATATTGCTAAAATAATCTTATTGGTAAATGTTATAAACTCAAAGTTAATTGAACACATCCTAACAGTAGGTGTTTAGCTGTTAAAATTAAAATACTCCTTAGAGAGCATTTGTGATTTAGCTTCATAAAAAGATTAAAACATTAGCCTTAGAGAAAATAAATGGATAAATAAACTGAGCAAAAGAAAGTCAATAAAAAAAGCTGTCAAATTCCTGCTGTAGCCATATTCTCACAAACTATATCGGACGGGATGGTAAATGCATCTGTGTTTGACATTAAGGACTTTTATCTGAAATGTCAAACACACCGACATGCATGCAGGTTATATTTTAGGATATTCTCTGTCTAGTCTTGCTGTTTAGTAAAGAAAAAAGATTTACATCTCAATTAGACATTGTGTAAGATATCAGCATACTGTCCATGTGCTGCCTGAGCCCTGGCTCATGTAGCGAGCAGCAGCAGCAATGGGACAACAGCAGCGAACCTTCCAATAAACTGCAGATGCACTAAAATGCAGCAAGATGCCATTCAAGTGTAACTAACTCGCTTGCAATTACTAACATCTATTTGTTTAGAGTGTGATGCAACGGTGCTGTTTAAAACCATCCAAAGAGTGGGTGTTCCTCCTGGAACTGTATGTTGATTCCTGCAAAGCAAAGCAAAGTAAGAGCAAGATAATGATTATGTACCATCTACGGGCGATGTTTTCAGTCTGCTGCAAAGTCCATTAACGTCCCCAAAAGATTCCTGGATTTTGTATATTCCTTCAGCCCCTCGCAGTTCCATGAGAGAGCGCAGCTCTTTAAGCGAGCAGCCAAACTCTCCATCGTGATTGGGCTCGGCCACAGAGTTCTTCACCCCGCTGTATGAGTTGTTAGCCATGTCTCCCGGCTACACCGCGTCTCAGCAAGGGTGGAAAAATGGCGTCCCAAAAGGAGAGCTATATCCTCAGGAGACCAATGCCAGTAGTTCCCATAAACAACTGACGTCCTTCAGAGGAGGAGGAGGAGGATGCCCGACTGCAGGTGGCAGGACTGGGATAATTCACAAGCCATTCCCCTCAGCCTGTGGCGTTGCTTTCATTGTGAATAAAACCTTAAACAATCAGCCCAAGGACCTGCAAAAAAAAGAAAAGAATGTTTGATTAAAAATTAATTATTATATATAAATATTCCTAAATGCAAAACCCAACTGCACGATAGATTTTGTGTGTTAATTTCAACACAAAACACCTTAAATTTAGAAAACTCTCCATCAGGCCTGGAATTAGTAAGAACGAACTCACTGGCTGAGTTTCAAGGTGACATGCTACCCACTGTTACAGGCAGAAGTATGTGGGTTTTTTTGAGAAGTAGCGTGGGAACTGACCTGCCATCTCAACCATGTGAGAGACAAAAAAGCCTTTTTCCCCCCCAAACATTATACATGGCTTTTTTAAGCAACGTGAAAATGCTTTAAATTTGGACACAAACTGATGGAAGAGAGCACAATTAAAAGCAGTATATTACATTGTTAATGTAGAGATTTCATTACCAGAATGACATTTAATTATATAGTCAGTCAATGCACAACACAATAATTCTTTTTTTGAGAGCATGGTCATAGGTTCAATTCCCAGGGAATGCTTAACCTGATAAAATGTATACATTGAATGCAATGAAAGCATCTGCCAAAACCACAAAAAGTAAATGCAATTCCTGCACTTGAAGTGACAAAGTGTAAATAAGCGCAATTGGAATGCTTGGACAAAGTTCATCTATGATGTTTCATATTTTCATGTACACAAACAAAAGAGAATCTTCCATATCTATAACATGCCCTCAAACAAAATAACACACCCTCAGACTTCACAGATAAATCCCACTGGACTTTCAATGAACAATTTCTTTGGGACTATTTTAGTAGATAATAGGGCTAACTAAAATGCAGACAATCAAGACATTGTCTGTCCGAGCACCATACAGCCTGTCTCTCAAACCAACACCCTTGTCATGTGGCCATTCATACCCTCTGCTCTCCTTGCATTTATCATCAGGAAGATTTCATTAAATTACTTTATTAGAATTATATAATAAAGGAAATTACCAACCAGATCAGCAGTAGGGGTGCTCTGAACAGGTTTAAGGAGGACCAGAGAGAAAATTCAAACTATGAGGATGAGAAGATGATGTTGTTGAGAGTGCTTTCGTTTTGTAAGCAGAGGTAAAGCATGTAGTTTTGATTTACCTGCATGTGGAACAGCATGCTGCTCTGTAACAGGCTACCAGCTGGGCAATCAACTTCTCTCACAGCCAATGTCATGAACATTGCAGACAAATTAAGAGAAAAATCTTTAGCTAAAACTACTCACTCAGGTGCAGAAACTCTGAACTTGACCTTTTTATGAAGCTACGACAAAAAAACGTTCCTGCACAACCAAAAATAAATAAAGAGCATTAGCAAATAAAGTCTAAAGTACGTCAGTCAACAAGCTCAGTTTTATCTCTTATTAAAACTGGAAGTGAAAAGGGAAACACCCAGCAGCCTTGCATTGCAGCAGCTAACTGTGTTCCTCCCTTTTGAAATAGCAACTGGTCCTAAAACGTGTCTGTGAAAATCGATGATGGGTAAAAACAGAACTTCCTGAAATGACTCATCTCAAGCAGTTGTGGTACACATTTCATTATCACAGTATGACGATTCAGAAAGAAGTTACATTGTAAATAACAGAATGTGTGCAGGTTTCAAGAAAGATAACCTCTGTCCCGTACAGTCGACCTCTTTTTTCTCCCAGTTATCATCTATGAGTGACTGCATGGCCACGATGAGGGAAGTGCCAAACCTTTGCTGTGCCGTGACAGTTTCAGGTTGCAGAGCAGGTCACATGTCACAACAGTGGAAAATCATTGTGATTGGATCTTCAAACTAACAGCTAGCACAGTATGGTTGAGCAACAGTAATGTTAACCCTTGCCATACAAAGCTACAGGACGGTTTTGGACCTGCACCTGTGGTGGACTGCCTTAAGACCAATAATTTAAGCATCATATCATATACTTTTATGAGATTTCTGACAGTCCACACAAAGAAACAGACATTTACAGTACATCCGGCACTGTGTAATTTCATGTATTTAGCCAACGTTCTATCCACCCTAAAAACTATACACTTATCTATGCACCTGTGAATAAATAGGCAGGTTCACATGCGATCTAAGAGCTCCCCAATTACAAAATGCAATGCATTTGAAAGCAGGCTGCAAGAAAACCTAAGGAAAACCCTCTCGGTCTTGGTTGGCAATTGGAGACCCTACACTGTACAAGCCAACTTCACGCTAGTCAAGGACAACGATTCCAGGGATCCCTCTGCAGTAGAGCCGTCGGTAATGGGGTATTTTTAGCAGCCTCAGACTGCCCATCCCCCTCGCTGGCTGTTGCTGAAATGGGTCAGGCCATTTCTATGTGGAGGGTACAATGCAGAGACGCCCCGCCTTACTCATGCTACATGGCTCAGTGCACCTAAGGCCACTTCACACCACCGACTGGGCACTTCTACTATACCCTCAGACACTGATCCTGCCAACTCACCGCAGCCTGCCACCCACTCAACCACACAAAGAACAACTCCTCAAGAGGAACCTGAATGACACCTTCAAAAAAAAGTCCATTAAACAAAATGGATCCTTCATGCTGAAAAACAAAACTCTTCATATGTCAAGGGCGCTGTTTTCCGTGATGCAGAACGTGGAATCCAGGCATAAAAATGGGATTTACTGTACAATGCGAAATGTCATGGAATTTGCCTAAATTTGGATGAATAAATCAAAAGACTGTACACTTATTCAAATTGCAATATGGATAGTGTCTTTGAATATTAAAATGCAAAAAGACTGCCTTTTAAATTTGTATTAAATCATAAAACACAGAATTTCTCAGAAAATAAAACATTTCATAGGGCACTATTGTTATTTATGAATGATTAAATTGTTTTTCAATTTTATGAATTAAAATGAGATATCCATTTTGATTATTAAAATTTAAGAATAAATAAATAAAAAATAAAAAAAAACAATTTCATAGGGCCCCAATAATTCTTTCTGTTTTGTCATGAGCAGTGGGAAAAATACTAAAAATGCAAACAGCTACGTACTTAAAAGTGGTTTCGTTTTCTCACCAGGGCCTAAAACAGCTTATCTAAAGAAGAGATTTTGAAGAACAGAAACCTTTAAGTTGATTGTTATGGCTGCCATTCACAGCACACAAGCCATCCATTTGCTCCGATTCCTGCCACCATGTCTGACACTGCATAGTAAATCAGAGATGACGCAAACCGTTAGACGTGACGGGATAATGGGCATGATAAGGCTTCAAAATGTATATTTGCTTAACTCACTGAATGTCACTTGGTGAATGGATGAGGGCATGACCGACATGACTAAAGGTTCTGTTTCTGTCCAAACACAATCTGTTTATATTTAGATGCACACTTTATAAAGACAGCACCTGTAAGCACCAGTCAAAGAGTACTGCTTCCACATTCCTTGACTGGGGGAAAAATTGTTTTTAAGGAGCATCAAGTTGAGTCCATCAAAACAAAACATACATGATTGCAAATCTGATTTTAAATGAGAATAGAGCCTGAACAGCAATTCTTCATTTGCTAATTTAACTTATAAGGTCAAAGAAAATATAGAACATTTTTCTTATTTACAGACCTCATTTAGATTAAGGACAGAACACACATTTGCCCCTAAGATGGCCATTTTATCTCTGTCATCAACATCTGATTAAGGCATAAAGCATGATGCTATACAGTAATTAAATAGCAACATTATTCAAATGTACTTTATAGCACAACACTCTATTTTTAGCTGTTTATAATAGCTTATGAGGGGTTGAATGTCACCTCAGATTAATGTGACACCAAGGCAGTGGCCTCTTACATAAACAATACTAGAGAGAGGGGCTAAGTTACCCTTTTTCCATTCTAGTCATTATGGAACACATTCACATTTACTTAATTAATATAATGTTACAGTTTGTAATATATACGTTGTGCAAAACCATTCCCATTTTGTTTGACCACACCGTTTAGTTTGATCTCATTACTGGAGATACAACAAATGTCTATAATCACATAATTTGGTTTTACAGTGTTGAAATCAAACAAAACAATAAACTACAGAGTAGTGGTGCAGCAGACCACAAAACTCACAGTTTGGATCATATTACAGTTTTTGAGTCAAGGATAGGCTCATTTTCCAGATCAGCAAAAAATAAAATAAAATAAATAAATTTGGGTGGAGGCAAATGTAACTTTGCTTTCCATTTATTACTAAAAGCATGCTTACTTCGATACCACAGAAAAAACTACCAATTATTAAAGTTCAGACATTTTTAAAGACAAATGAACAGTCAGTAATAAAATAAGAACAAATACACGACTGTAAACCCGAATAAGTTGGCAAAACTCAAAAATTTGAGGTAAGTAGTTACCTCAACTTGTTTGAGTCATGATATTTCCAAGTTTAAGTAGAACTTTTAGATTTTGAGTTTGTAGTACTTGTGTGCTAATTTCTCTTAACTTTGGATATTGAGTACATTGTAAACCCTAATATAGGGTTTAAATATTTTACGTTTTTTGTACTACGCAAGCATGTTCATTGTATGTATATTGAAATTGATGAGGCCGACTCTTACAATTCCATTGCATCATAACATTGTCTCGTGCAGTAAACTTCTAACAACCAAAAGCACACCGGTCCTAATATAACTAACAAAGAGACTACTATCTACTTGCATGTAAACACAGTTAAACAACATACAACATATGTAGTCCTGAGGTTTCACAGCCTATACTCGACCTAACCACAGGCTCTACTCCTCAGCACAATGGTAACCAGTAAAACCGCAACAACAAAAACCCCTATAAATCCCAACATAACTGAACATTAAGCACTAACACACAAAATAACACTTAATTCATCATTTTTCTCCTTAGATTGCATGAATGCAATCTGTCAGTTTCATTAACTCAAAAGAAAAAGAAATTTCTGAGTACTCATAAAGGTTCATTTGTTTGAACTAATTTGTTTAAGCTTGCCCTACTCAAACCAGTTAATTATTCTGATCATTAGGGTTTACAGTGTAATTACAAGCATAGATAAATACAAAATAATAAAGTTGCAAATAACGTAAGGTCTAACAGTAGCATTCAGACATACAGAAATGCAATAAACAGGCTAAAATAACACTATCGTGTTCACTGTGTAAATTACATATAGATTAATCTTTGTTAAAGCTGTGTATTGTTTGATTAGCATTAGTGAACAGATAGCTATATTAAATATTAGATGTATAGATAGCTGCAGATATTTATAGGCTGCTTTCACTTTAAGAGCTAATGCACTGATCCAATGTACTGATACACATCCGTTTTCTTCCTTAACTGTTTACGTTCAATTTAGACATAACCGACTGGGTTTACGAGAACACTTGCAAGATAGGTATTTTAACAATTTTGTGTGTATGTGTCCGTTCAAACGCAAGGAGATGCGAAAAAGGAATCAATTTGTTGTTTGCACACTATCTGAAACGCTCCTCTGTGTGTGTGGCTGTGCGCACGGATATTAGCGTGCGAGTAACGAATTGAGTTCTCTTTCGCCTGTTCTAGTGCTTGAATGGTTTAAAATCGCTTGTGCAAACTGGCAAGAAAAATACATGCAAATGATAAACTTTCACTCTATTATGGTTAGCCTAAACGTTGCAATTAATCTGTGAATCGTGAACCGTGGTCCGTACGGATCAACTACAATCAATCTGTTACGACCCTAATGCATCGTTCCAACATCCATTAAAAAAACTCCTTTCATAACTTAAAGTCAGAATGAAATGGAAGTTGCAATAGTCTTTTCAATAGGCTTCTTGAAGCAGAAAAAAAATGTAGAGCGGGACTTGATTTTATCCTTTGGGATAGTTGGATCATTGTCATGATCTCATGCAAGTGAAAGTTTGTCCCACCCTCATGCTAATGAACACGTCATCAGTGAAGAGATGTCATTATGGGGGGGGGGTGTATTAAAACATACACCCATCAATACAATATATACACTATAATATGACAATAATAATATACGCATGATAATAAGATGAATCCTAATCATCAAATGCATGCAAGCTGCTTCTCATACAGCTTAAGTAACAATTCTACTATAAAGCTTTACTTATAAGAATATTTCATTGCATTTTAATATCTAGGTCAAAAAAAAGAAGATATTAAATCAATAGATATACAACTGGGCCATGCTCGTGCACACTACAGTCCAAAGGCCTCCGAAGCTCACTTGACAGTCAAAGGTTAGTTTATGTTAAGGGTAAATCATTAAAATATGAAACCGTTACTGAAGTCAAATAATATATTTCCATCCTGCAATAAATCATAAAACACTTGAGCAGTTTAATGCTTTAAAGTTACAATTTGGACAACTTTTGCTGGGAAGAATACTGGATTGCAACAAAGCCTTAGTATTTGCTGGTCTCTGTTATGCACCACAACTGTTGTTATATCAGTGACTTAATAATGTTCACCACAAATCCTGAGTAGATACTGAGTAGTGATTCAAAAGTCAACATACACGAAGCATTTGTGTAGACCAAAAAGTGCACAAATACACGATTACGATTTAGAGAAAGCTGAATAAACTGAATAGACTCAAGGTCAAATTCAGCATTTCTGTCATACAGCGAGGTATTATCAGAGACTATAAAAGCTTGAGAAGCAAAAGAAGCAACACGGCAGAGAATGATGTACGCCAAGGAGCAACAGACCTGACATGCTATTTAAACTCACACCCGGGTCTATCTAGAAATTCTAGGTGCCACATTCAATCTCAACACATTAGGCAGACAGTAGACACAATAAGTCAGCCGATTAGGTTGGGTACATTGTGTTTTGCACATCTGCTCCTTCAAATACGATCCTAGCAAATTTGACGTGTCGCACAGCGCTTGTTCCAGTCTCCATGCCCAGTCACACATGACAGGAGGAATTAGGACTGTATACTACAACTGTTGACACGAATGCGCCAAGCTTAAAGGGACAGTTCACCCAAACAGAAAAAAAAAATCATTTACTCACTCTAATGTTGTTACACACCTTACTTTCCTCACAAATAAATAAATGTAAGAACCGATAGCCAGTGACAAACGCATTTTTCTATACGATGGAAGTGACTGGTGGCTGCGGCTGTCATTCTGACCAACATCGAAAGTCACACAGGCTTGGAACAAGTAAATGATGACCCAATTGACATTTTATGAGTGAAATAGCTTTTAAATGTTGGTTGAACGAAGATTGTTTTAAAACACTTAACTGACAAGCAGGTAAAGGCAAGTTGACAGCTGAAGCGTCCTCGCTTTTGGCTTTAGCCTGCTAGCGGTCTCAACTCAAGGCATCCTGTCAAAAAAGCTGCACTGTTTTAAGAATAATAATGACACCAGACCAACATCACATCTTTCGCCGAAACTGAAACGCTCTCCAACTTTCCGCCGCAATTCAAACCGTCATTTTCAGGTAAAACCCTAAAAATATCCAGCTGGCTAATGTCACAAGCCACCGACTGTCCGACGGACAGAGACGGTCGCTTAGCTGAACAACTTGGCTCGTTTGACAGCATTTCATAAGAGCGAACTGTCATTAAACGACACAACGCTCGCGTAATTATCGCTTTAAATCCAAGAAAATCATTGAGAGCTAGCACTATAAATCTCAGAGACCCGACTGACTTGACTAGGGTTCGGTAACGGTAACAACGGCAGCCTTTTAAACGACTGACGGCGGATAAAATAACATTATGGTCACCCTGTCTATGAATAACGAGTAAAATATAAGCACAAAATCGAAATATTTTAAATGATGCTAAAGCTCCAACGTATACATTTTAGCAGGAGTATTTCGAAAATAAACACTGTATCGCGTGATCATATCTGTAGAAACGCGGCGCGCGCTGGCGAACACATTTCAGAAGCTTCATACGTCAAAAGCAACTTTCCAGCGTGCGCTACACATCTCATCCCAGCATCGCAACATAATGTGATATATTAAAACCCCATTGATTTTCCACACACCCCTCCCCTGCAGTCAAAATAGGCAGGTGTGGGTTAAAAATGCACAGCAGCCTGGTTGCCTTCTTGCCCCTTTCTCTGCCTGCTACCAACTAGCAGGAGTTGCCTAGCCAATTTGGCTAGCTGATAATATCGCAGGCTAACGGAAAGCACGGTGGATGTAGACAAACAGCAGAGAGGAAGCAACAAAAAAAAAAGGTGCATTTCAAATGCAGCAATACCACAAGCATGCATGCGAGAAATGGTGAAAATACACTCACAAAGCTCTCCGAACGGTGCCTCTGAGATCCCCCTCACTCTCTCGGTCTCCCTCAGACTCACTCTGCCGTCTATCTAGCTCCTCCAATCTGCAGAGAAATCCCTCCCACAGCCCTCGCGTCGCCTGAGACATGTGATGCACGGGCACTGACATACAGGATGATCCTCATTGGCTGAGACGAGATGTCAATCACATTAGGCGCACCTTCTGCTCAGCGTACGCGCGCATTAACATAATTTATAAAGATGTTCCTGAGACCGCTTAAATGTAAAATAACTTGTTCCGCGTCGTTGCTTATTTTAAGCTAATAAACGGCACGCTTCAGCACGTGCTGTCGTGGTTAGCTCCGCCCACAGCCACGGACGAGTCTTCCCCGGCGGCTAATTAACCTGACGTCATTCTTTCCATGACGTCTCCCGTTCTCTCTCCACGATTCTGGTGTTGTTTGATTCGCAGTGCGCAGAAACTCATTACACTCTCTGATCTGAACCGGATTAGTGCGTTCTGCAGTCTGCATTCTTGCTGCACCTTCTTTCCCAAGAATATGAATTAAACATTTGTCAGTTAGTTAACATATCACTGTTAGGAGTTTGAATGGTCATGTTGAGACTCATTCATTGAAATAATAGATAACCAGAAAGATTGTGCAAAATATTGTGCAATCCTCTGTTCTTTCTTTCTCATGCTAATAGAGTGAACTTGCATGACCAGCATTTTTTCTCTCTGCATTTTCATCACATTCATGTCTACTGAAGCACTTAGTTTAGCAGCCAGTCTGGCATCTTCCTTTAAAACTGCAGTACAAGCCCGGAGCATTTTTGTTTGTGAACCTTCGTTATGATATATACTAAGTCCTCATGTCTGGGACTACCTGTACCAGAGGCGAATGGAAATCTTTGGTTAGGTAACAAAAAAAAAAAAAAGAAATAGATAATGAAAAGGAATTTAAAAAACGTTACTGTGTTGTTTCTCATTTTAAATGCAGATACCACAGCTTCCTCTTATCATGATATAGATGGCATTTCCTTTTCCTGAGGTGGAGTGCTGCAAGACTTGCAATAAAACAGTTTGATCTAATCTATTAAGATGCTTAATCTTTATAAAGCGGCGCATCGCTTTAATTAAGTAGCCTACATGGGAATGCTCTGTCACGGATTAAAAAACACCAAAATGAGTTCTTTTAAAATGTTCTTAAACTTGAGCCTACTGGAAACTATGTTGGAAAAGTTATTCATAAAAGGAACAATGTTACCAGAAGAGGGTTTTTTTTTTTTTTCCCTCACACCTAACATCTTAGATTTGCAACAACAACCATTTCTCCATGTACTTGTTGTGGTTGTTTCTTAACAACCTCAGCTGTCATGACAACCATTGTTGGCATTTGTTGACCTTGGTTTACTTGAAAGATGATGCCAAATGTAGAACAGTGTTGTGGGTTTCCCCATGGAGGCCTCAGAAGAAGCCATATTGCCATCTTCATTCTATTCTTTTCTTTAGAAACCGCATTACCGACATGCAGTCATTTATGTGGCTATTTATTCAAAGGGACTTGCAAATAATAAACACCGCAAGTATCTAGGCTCTCAATACATACATACACACACACATATATATATGTATATAGATAGATAGATATCTGGCTTCTTCCAGTTTCTCAAAGAAGAAAATCTGAGAAACTTCTAATCAGATTTTGAAAGTTTTCCAGTCCTTTTCCACTCCATTTTGGTTTCAGAGAGCCAGGTTCCTGCTATTGCTCAAGTGTAAGAGGAGGTCACTAAATGTCTGCCACTTTAGAAGTGTTTTTTGGTCTGATTTTTAATACTGCATACAAATTTACTGTATTTTCTGGTTATATTATATAAAGAGATTGAGAAATAATTATATATGATCATTATACCATTGCTAAAACAACTTCTTATGGTGGCACAGTATATATACTGTATATATTTATATACACAAGTAAAGAACTTACCTTATGTGGTTATGATGTTATGATTCAGGTTGTGTTGTCTTCAGCTCTGCTGATTAGGAAGATCATCCCTGATGAGGTTCATGCTCTCACCATCTTTATGTTTTGACCTTAATTTATATAGACAGAGACTTACTTCCATCCAGTAGCAATAATCTCCAGGTTTTACAATCACACAAGCACCTCTGCTCAACCTGGGGGAAAATCTGACACAGTTGATGATAAACAGGCAGCAGCGTTTGTGCTGGATGCTCTTGACAAGATCCTTTCACCTAATGGGTTTTATCATTAACAAGAAGAACATCGCTACACAAGACCGTCGTCAATCCTGTAGAGCATTGGGTTTTGATATATGGCAAAACTTCAACTTTTGAAGAACATGTACTTTTAACTTGCGTTAAGCAAGGCTCAAAGGTTTGCTAATGTTCAATCAGATAGTGTGGGGAGGGGAGGTGTCAGTGAGTGCATTGATTGCTCAGCTTTAGTGCAAGCAGCTTGTAAATGTGGAGCATGTGATGCATATGTTTGCTGCAGGAATCTCTGGAGTAACCAGTCAATCTATTAGGCCGTTTGGAGCACCATATTTTCATCTAAAAGTAACATATAGCCCTTGCTAAGCCACAAGAGGCTGACAAACAAGTTTCCTTTCAGGCTTCCAAAACCTCTGAAGTAGAGAGGACATGAATCCTATTTTTATTTGTTCCAGTTTCCACTTCTGAGATTTTTATTTGGAGCCGGCACACAGTGAGCAGATGTCCCAGCAGTGCTCAGATCCGCAAGTGCAGACACCTTTTTTACTTCTTAATCATATTCTCATACACACAGATACATACTGCCCTACAAAAGTAAAAAGCACTAACTTCATTTTTGGTCGAATATGAGTTATTGATATTTTTGGGACATTCAAGACCTCCTTTATCATGTGGATAAGTATCTTGAGTCAATTCCGAGCCCAGGAGAAACCAAGGAAGAACACCAGTTACTGCTCTTTGCCTTTGTTTTGGAAAGCTCAAATTGAGTTGAGGTACTCTGCCATTGTTTAGCCATTGTTTACCGTGCCAGCCTGGAGTTACAGTATTCTGCCTTTGTTTTACTGTCCATTAGAGTTTGCTGAGTTGTAGCCTGTGTCATACATCTGTCACTGTAGCACTTCTGACACACGCTATACCTGAATAAAAGTGTGGGTAAAACAAATAGTTGAGTGGTTGTTTTTACTAACAGCGTTTAAGGATGGCCCATTGCTTTTGAAGGAAAATAATTAATCAGATGGCTTTGAAATACAGACATTAAGGTCAAAGTAAGAAATTGTGTAGCACAAAAGATGCATTAGACAAACAAATCAGATAGATTGCAATCTACTTCATTTAGCTAGCTAGCAGCCTATAGCATAAATAGGCTAGTCAGCTATCCAACTGCTACATGTAACAAAACAATGGTAAATCATCAATCACTATATTTTATACAGGTGGTACTATAATGATTTTGTAAATGGTGTTCAACCAAATATTGATAATGTGGAAGTTACTCATTTGCCTTGGTGTGACTTCACACTTTTTGCAGATAATACAAAGGCAGAGTACAGTAACTTCAAAATAAAGTCAGGTTTGAGCTCAATATTTTTTTATGTAGATCATTTTCATTACTAAAACATCTAATTGCCAGATTTCCAGTGTCTTACCGATAATAAATTTGACATTTTTCTCAGTTCGTCACTGTAGTGTAGGGCAGCATATGTGCAACCATTCACTACGACCCACAGTGTCAAAGTTTAGGGATTCAGGATATAATTTCATATTTGGACTGTACATAATCATATATATTAATTATATAATGTTATTTATATATTAATATATAATTATGTAAACTCCAACAAAAGTTTTAATGACCTTGCTGGACATTAGGCCACACATACTTTGATGTCAGAAGAGGGAAGTTGGTGGCGGTCTTGCTTGCTTATCAAGATCTGAGATAAGAATGTTTGCTTAACAAGCAGTTCAGAGTGAGAAACAAAGCATTCTTGGGTCAAAAATACTTTTGACAGGAAAAATTCCTCGGGGCAGGCGATGAAGTTGTCATAAGACTTAAAGGCGTCACTGCTGAAGCTCTGCAAATGATGACAAAAGATGTGTCATGGAATGTCAGCTGACTCAAATCAATGTGGAAGAAGAGGACAGTGGAAATGGCTCATTATAACAGACTTGCACAAGAGGGTCCAGTACCCTATCAGTCAGGACACACACTATTATTACTTCCTCTGGTTACCAATCTCCCTTCTCCAGCACTCTGGCTCTTACTAGAGCTTTTTCCACAATGTCAGCACAGAACTTCCTTCATTCTGATGGGACACAAAAAAGACAGAAAAAGCAAAGAGAAAAGGCAGAAGTCAGTCTATATTTAGCATTATAATAATATACATACAGTGAGATTTTTGAACGCTTAAGCCAAAATTAAAATTCATTGCATAGATCAATAAAATTTCTCAGAACAAACTTGACTTTTCTAAGACATTTTGCTGGTACTTTTAACTGTCCCAAGGAGAGATTTAGTTTCCCTCAAGTTCACAGAGATTTCCTAGCAGAATAAACACAAGTGTGAGCATGTTCCAGTTATGTTTGACAGCAGAAAGTGTCCAAATGCTTTAGCGTTACCATTCAAAAGTTTTTTTTTTTTTTTTTTTAAAATACATTTATTCAGCAAGGATGCATTCAATTGTTTAAAAGTGAAACTAAAGACATTTACATTGTTACAAAAGATTTCCATTGTAAATAAATGCTGTTCTTTTGAATTTTCTATTCATAAAATAATCCGGGAAATGTTTTTAACATGGGTTACACAAAAATATTAACAGCTTTTTCAACTTCTGATAATAAAAAAAATGTTATTTGAGCACAAAATCAGCATATTAGGTAAGAGTAAAGATGCTGAAAATTCAGCTTTGCCATCATCGGAATAAATTGCATTAAAAAAAGTTTTAAAAATTGTAATAATATTTCACAATATTACTGTTTTTGCTGTATTCTTAATCAAATAATTGCATGGTGAGCATAAGAGAAGCATACTGAGCATATTCAACAGTATTAATAAAATCTTATCTAGTTATATTTGCATGAAAAGAATTCTTATGCTATCTTTCTTTATATTAAATGCCACTCTGTTTGATAACTTTTTATAATACAACGAAATTAATTTTTTGGGGCCGCTGCATAATAAAACACCAGACTAAAAGCACTGTTTAGTGGCAAGACGCCCTATTACATTTCAAACATTCTAAATCCTATAAACATGGGGTTACCGCTATCAGACGCTGCTATTGCTGCAGTATGCGAAACAGGCATGGCTTTCTATTGGGGCAGGTTGTTTGGGGTTAGAGAAACTTAATGAGAAACATTCATTATACCAAACATGTCATCAGACAGTTGTAATTACAATAATTGTCTCTTCTCAGAAATACTACATGGGGGTGAATATGGGGTTTGTGTGGCATAAGACTCCTTAATTAAGTCAACAATAAACTCCCCTCACTGTCAGAGCGACAGTCCTGAGTTATTTTCCATGAGAGAGTAGAAATAGCGTTTGCACAAAGTGCGTCCCGCAAAACACACATAATGCAGTCTCATGATGTTTCATTGAGTGTAACGGCAGCCAGGGTGGGGTTATGGGATATGTTAAAGTATAACATTCAAAAATTGGACCGCAAGAAAGATGTTAGTCTGCTTTGGGCAGGGGCATGTTTGTGTTTCCAGTTTCCAGTGGAATTTACAGCAGGAGCTCAGAGGTGAATGGCCCAGTGGAGAAAGACTGCAGCTGTACACTGTGTGTGTGTGTGTGTGTGTGTGTGTGTGTGTGTGTGTGTGTGTGTGTGTGTGTGTGTGTGTGTGTGTGTGTGTGTGTGTGTGTGTGTGTGTGTGTGTGTGTGTGTGTGTGTGTGTGTGCTTTTGTTTATATTACATTGTGGGGACCAAATGTCCCCATGATGTAATATAAACCTGAGTTCACCTACATCGTGGGGACCAGCCAGCGGTCCCCACAATGTAAATGGGTTTATAAATCATATAGAATGAGTTTTTGTGAAAAAGTAAAAGTTTGCACAGTTTCCTGTGAGGGTTAGGTTTAGGGGTAGGGGCAGGGTAGGGGGATAGAATGTACAGTTTGTTCAGTGTAAAATGCATTGAAGTCTATGGAAAGTCCCCACAATTCACAAAAACAAACGTGTGTGTGTGTGTGTGTGTGTGTGTGTGTGTGTGAGGGGGGGACAAAAACACAGACAGTGCTCTTAGTCAGCACTGGACCGGCAGCCAGGCCGGGGGGCCAAGTTTCCACTTGCGAACAATAATTCACCTCAAGTGCCCAGTGTGTATATGTGCATATGTGTGAGAGGACATCCCTCACTCTGAGAGCTACAGAAGTGCCTCTCCCACCCCAACGTCCTCCAGTTCCAAACCAAACCGTTTCCATGTAAAGATTTGAGATATTTACACTTAATGTTTGAGTGTGTTTGTGTATGTTGTGTAATGGAAGCAGAAGGTCTCTTCAAGAAGGTCAATGAACCACCATGGACACTTACACACAGTGAGGGCGGAATATTCCGGGTTCAATACAAGTTAAGCTTAGTTGACAGAATTTGTGGCTCAAAAAATAATTTCTCATCTCTTTTTTTTTTTTAAAAAAAGAGCAAAAAAACAAGGTTATGGCAAGGCACTTACAATGAAATTGTAGAGGTATTGACTTTTTACACAAAAATCATGTTAACATGCATATTGTTTATATTTTGTGGCTACACTATTGCATTTTTGGATTGTCCCCATTCACTTCCATTGTAAATATGGTACTATTATGCCACTAATTATGTGGATTTAGTTTAACATTTGAACTAAGAATACTCCTTTAAAGGGTCATTTACACAGTTTTTGCGTGGAAAAAATGCAAGACATGGGCAGTGGAATGAAAAAAACATGCAAGGTCTTGAGACATGCAAGGTCTTCTTTTAACTTGAGCACCTAGTTTTTAGAATGCTATGCATGGGATGCTCCAAAAGAAGCAAATCCAATGTTCAAAGATGCATCTAGTGCAAATTTACATTGGAAAAACTACACTTTAAAAATGCTGGGTTAAAAACAACCCAAGTTGGGTTGAAAATGGACAAACCCAGCAATTGGGTTGTTTTAACCCAGCGGTAGGGTTAAATGTTTGCCCAACCTGCTGGGTAGTTTCATTTAACTCAACTATTGTTTAAAAATTACTGTATTGCTTAATTAAAATTAACCCAAAGTATGTAGGAAATGAACATTTATTAATGTTCAATGAATAATTATTAAACAATAAACATTTATTAAATTGCTTATTAATAAATTTATATTAATAAACTATTAAACTATTAAATTTATATGAATAAAATATTAAAGCTTTTGTCTATTATTGTTGTCTCTAATTGCATCTGTTTTTTAATTTCCCAACTATTTTGGGTTCATTTTAAGCTAGCCATATAGCAATTTTTAAACAATATTGGTTTAAATAAAACTACCCAGCAGGTTGGGCAAACATTTAACCCAACCACTGGGTTAAAACAACCCAATCGCTGGGTTTGTCCATTTTCAACCCAACTTGGGTTGTTTTAACCCAACATTTTTTAGAGTGTATGTTAAAGCAGTTCAGTGGAATACAAAAACATTCTGTTTGTAACATCTTGTCTCTAAATCAACAAACCTAGGCCAAATAGTGTATTTATAGAACAGTTACTATCATATACTGATATTAAGGACTCACAGCCTGTGTTCGTGTTTAAATGGAGAGCCATCTGTAGGATGGCAGTGTCTATATTACCAAATTGGTTGTATTTATATGTAATTTTCACCTGGATTTATTACAGCAAAGTGCCTGGCTACAAACCAAGTGATCAATCAACCGTCATTTACTCCAGTGTAACTAAACTCACACCATTAATACAGACCTGAGCTGGTTATCCTGGTTATGGATTGTTGAGAATTGGAGCAACTCTTATGAGAAATAGGCGCCCTTTCGTCTCTCTCTCTTCCTTTTCCCATGGACTATATACCTGATGTGAGCCATGAGGGAGAAGAGAGGAAGAGGAAACGGGGTAATACAGTGGGCCTTCACATCCTGAAGTCTAGTAACACAAACACACATACACATGCCTCGTCTGCAACAGGTAATGGTCCGGACCTATGGGAGAGGAAGAGACAAAGACAAAAGGGTGAGAGAAAGGATAGATATTAGATACAGATTTTAGATTAGATATTTTTCTTGCTGCAAACATGACTCTTAGTTTCTATTTCTGTAGTGTTGTGCCAGATAGCCCCGCCCACTCTGAAAGCTCATTAGTCCATCATTTTGTATTTCAAACATCAAAAAGCTTCTGATTGGCTGTTGTGTTGTGGTCATATGAGGGATCTTTCTGAATCTCTTCTTTGTGAAACACCCTCCCCATTGAAATCAATGGATTTGCAGTGTTCTCAGTGTTCTCTTCAATATGTAGGCACCATTATGCTCCACATACACCCAGGCCACATGATGCCTACAGCAGCATGTGTGACATGCTGAATGAATGAGTGAGCGTGTGGTTAACCCATAAACAGAGCAGGGAGAAAGTGGAAAGTGAAGTGAAAAATGGTGCTGCGCTGAAACTAGACCACAACCATTTTAAGAGCTGAAATTTTCCTACCTCTGACCACTGGAACAAGCAAAGTGACTACTAGGGCAGCAAAATGACGGCCTGTACTTTGAAATGACACATTTGAATAATTTTCTCTCATTCATTCATCCTCAGAAATTTATATTTGAATTTTGGTAGTGTGAATAAAAAGGCGTATTGTTGTAGCTTCTTTCCTGTTGATGTGTAACAGTTGTGATCTCATGGGCCAGTCGAAGCTCAGACAGAGGCAGAGGAGGGATCATTGATTCTACTACAAAGGAGCAAGTACAGTCAACTGAAGCTTGAATTATTCCCTCTCTGAATTCACACCATAATCACGTCAACCCTCAGCTTACTGTGCCATTGTGATGTCTTGTGATGAAAACACAGTGTAGATACACATCAGACAAAGAAACTGCCAATCAGAACATTTAGTATACATCTAAGTGGAGACCAATGACAATTCATAGTGGGCGGAGCTACCCAGACTCTGACATTTTTCTCCATTACAAGAACTTTTCTTTGCTATTTCTTCTTTTGTTTTCTTGTACCAGTTCCTTACTTACATATGCTTTACTACATACTTTTGAACTCTCAGTTTTGTTTGTAGGCAGTCAAGTGTAGAGCGTGGATGTTTTCATCTTCAGATTGAGGTTAGGTTTAATAATAATAGCATTTTAGCAGTGTTATTTTATTGTTGGATAGCATTTTTTGCTCAGGTTTGTGAGGATGGTTCATTCTGGTAACCTGATGACCCCAAACCAGAAGTAATTGGTAAACCCGCCACACTGGTTCTGCTGTAAATGCCCTTTTGTTTTGTATGGCCAGCATGTGGGAACCAAGAAATCACTGTCCATTCCATTGCATCTTTCCTTGTTATACTAGATTGTTTCCACTCCCTCAATGAATTTCCAAAAAAGAAAGAGTTTGTGATGTTATAATGCTAAACCCAATGGTCTCCATTGATTTTTAATGAAACCTTTATACTTTTAAACTTTTATAAATTAAATATTTTGTGATATTTATGTGCAATTAAAAGGCATAATAAATATAATTCTAATATATTGACTAACGACTATAATGACTAACGTCTAATGCCTGTGCTAAAAACCCTATATACTAATAAATAGTACTCTTTGGCTCAAAAAAAAAAAAAAAAAGATAAATAAATAAATAAAAAATAAATCAATATAAAATAATTATTATATTATATTATATTATATTTATTATATTATATTATATTATATTAGATTATATTATATTATATTATATTATATTATATTATATTATATTATATTATATTATATTATATTATATTATATTATATTATATTATATTATATTATATTATATTATATTAAACGTCTACTAAAATGTGATTCTTCTGAGAATACGTTCAGTATGTTTGCTGGCTGTATCCAGATGCTTCACGAGCCTAAACCCCCTGGGAGACCTACAGAAGGTGTAAAAGCATTGAGACAGGCCACTCTTTGTTCCGTACAGTGAAGGAAAAATATCACATCCCTGTTTGGAGAGTCACTGCCAAACCCTAAACCAGGTTAAACACATTTCAGTAAAAGAGGGGAAAAGATTTTCAGTTTAACATCAGAATGAAAAGTTACTATGGGTTGGAGATATGTTCCGTTAATATCCATTTATCATCACAACTTTCAAATAAATCAGCCTTTTTGGACTTGGACTTCTTTGGAAAGTGAATATCTAGAACTTTATTTCTGTATTTCCATTCATTTCTGAGTAGATGCATCATGGAGTAGATTAACACTATAAGTCAAGATTATTTTGGTTTTTGTGCAAAAGAAAGGTCATGTTAAAAAACAATCTTTAAGTTGGAAAGACTTGAGTGATGTGGATTAGCCTTAGCAGTAAACTGTATATCTTGGAGGCAGATGTTAACTGGTCATTCAACCCAGTAGCAGCGTCTATATACATGATGAAGACAAATTATGCTTCACCGCACCAGCTGACACATTCTTCCATCACTAACCCCCAGAAGTCATATTGTTGCCTGGTCATGGCGACGGTAAGTGTAAACGGCGCAGGCCGAAACTAGCTTCCAATGCCAACGTATGAGCCCGGTCTGTTGATCGTCTGGCTGTGTGATGCAGGCCAGCTGGAATCTAACGGTCGTTTACATCCTCCTGTCAAACAAGAACCTCCAGCCTGTCAAACTTAGTGGAAAGACGACAAAAACTACACTCCCCAGAGCTTTCCCTGGAGAAATGGTTTAAAGAAACAGCTAAATAAGGGCAGAAATCTTGACGAATGTTTGGAAGAAAGGCGGGTGCTGCTAATCATCTGGAGCATTTGATGGCTGTGTTCTCTCTGTGTTTGCTGTAAAGAAGACAAACCAGTTCTTTCTTCACATGGTGTTGTCACACCTGATCTAATGCAGTGTACAAGCTACTGAGGACACATAAGGGCCAGGGTGGCACTGGGATGCCCAGACTGAAAGCAGACCACCCAATTTTAATTGCCAGAATATAATAATAAAAAAAATTCACATACATGCATATCATCTGAATATAGTTTGAAATAAAGAGGTGCATGATACCTTAAAAAAGCATTTCCATTGATTTCAAAAGGGATTATCGGTGGATGATGCCTGAAATATATGAAATGAAGTGCCATGTTTGCCTAAGGCTACTCCGCGTTTAGTTCTACAGCATACAAAGGTGAATCTGTAGTAAACAACATTAAATGGGTAACAAATGCATGTAAATAACAAAATGAACAATAAAACAGTAGTCATAATTTATTCCTGTCGTAGTGCATGCTGGGAATTGTAGTTCTTCCTCCAGTATTACCAATAAGGTAAACTTAAATGTTGCCAACACCACGTTCACTGGTTAAACTGCAGGAATGCTCAACATTAAATTCAAATGGATAGTTCACCCAAAAATAAAACTGAAATAGGCTAATCGTTTACAATAAGGGTTAGTATACAGTGGCATGGAAAAATATGTGAACCCCTTGCAGAATCTGTGAAAATGAGAATTATTTTAATAAAATAAGAGGGATAATAAAAAATGCATGTTATTTTTTGTTTAGTACTGTCCTGAGTAAGATATTTTACAAAAAAGATGTTTGCATTTAGTTCACAAGGCAAAACAATAGCTGAATTTATTGAAATAACCCCATTCATAAGTATGTGAACCATTGATACTCAATACTGTGTGTGGTTACCTGATGATCTACGCCTGTTTTTTTGTTTTGTGATGGTTGTTCATGAGTCTCTTGTTTGTCCTGAGCAGTTAAACTGAGCTCTGTTCTTCAGAAAAATCCTCCAGCTCCTGCAGATTCATCAGTTTTCAAGCATTTTTGCATATTTGAACCCTTTCCAGCAGTGACTGTATGATTTTGAGATTCATCTTTTCACACTGAGGACAATTGAGGGCCTCAAACTCAACTATTAAAAAAGGTTCAAACATTCACTGATGCTCCAGAAATTCAGCTATTGTTTTGTCTTGTGAACTAAATGCAAACATCTTTTATGTAAAATATCTTACTCAGGACAGTACTAAACAAAAATAACATGCATTTTTATTATCCCTCTTATTTTATTAAAATAATTCTTATTTTCACAGATTCTGCAAGGGGTTCACATACTTTTTCATACCTCTGTATGGTTACATAATTTTCATTTTTGGGTGAACTATCTCTTTAAAATTAATTTCATTCTAAATTTGTATGACTTTGTTTTATCTGTGGAACACAAACAAATATATTATGAAGAACTGGTTTTGATAATTCATTGACAATGAAATGGGGTCCAAAACACATTAAAGGGGTCATGAATTGAGAAATATTTTTTTCCTTGATATTTTGACATGTAAGAGGTCATTACACTATAAAAACATCCTATAAGTTTCAGAACTCGAAACTCTTCCTTGTTAATCCAATTGAAACCAAGCTCTAAAAAGTAAGTCGTTTAGGATTTTGTTACATTATGACATAATAGTGCGATGGAAGATCACCTATTATTTATTTTCAGCTATATGAATGTCTCAGTTGTTTGTTCGGTACATTTCAATTGCAATTTAGGCGAAGGCTTACTGTAAGATATGGACTAAACAGTAATACCACAACAGTAACCCAACCCAATAGTAACCGTGTTGAAATCACAGATTAGGTATTATACATAATGATTCACAAACAGTCAAACAGTCTTTGTCTCAAAATCGTTCATTGTTGTTTATGCGTCAGTAAATCAAGCCAGTGATTAAACAATCAACTTCACATTTTTTCTCTTAGTAGCATGAAAATTATCTGTTATTTAAATTGTGATTAAATTATATACAGAAAGCGATCAAAGAACCCTTTGTTTATAATCACTAGAGCTGTCAGGGTTATCAGTGACCGAGTTCTGGACTCTCGCCGAAACTCCTGTTATAATCAATAATGCTGTTTGCACTGTTAGTAATGATGAAAGCTTTTGTGAGAGTGCAGAAATCAAGTTGCAATGATGAGATCACTGCATTCAAAACAGACACGTCTGTCATTCAGATCTAAATGTAATGCTATATACGACAGCTGTAATAGTAAAAATGTAGTAAAAGTTTTCAAGAGAGTTCCACATGTAATACTTATTTTGTATGCAAAGATGTTTGCAAATGACATCAGTGGGTTTTTACATTGAAATCTCACAGCAGACACGCCCCTTCCAACAGGGCGTTCCAATCAGAGGGCTAAAATAAGGGTAGAAAATGTCTTTTATTTCTAAATGATGACAATTTTTGATGTACAAATCATACTAACATTATAAGTGCACCTCATGAAACATTAAAAAAATACATTTCATGACTCTTTCAAACCCCAATTGGTATAGTGAAATGTGAAGTTATGCATTACGCTGTTTAAAATAATCAAATGTTCTCTTATAAAGCATAAGGAAAGTAATATGTTTCATATACACATTTGTAATGACATTAGAAAGTAAAAGACGAGTAAATGTCCACTCTGTTTCACCAGGGTGCACCCACTTAAATCAAGCTGTAATGGTTATCTTCATTTGTGATGTGGAGTCCGGCTGTATGCATCTCTATTTGGGTCAGAGTTCTATGAGGCAGGTCTGACGGTGGCTTCAGCAGCCATGTGCATTGTACCTGGTCATTCATAATAAAACAGTCTACAAATAATGAATGAGAATGGTGAGTAACCTGAGGATAAAGTGGGATAGAAAAACACCATGACCTCCTCTCTTCTGAACTTAAAAAAAAAAAAAAAAAAAAAAAAAAAAATGAACCTAAGGTCCAAGAAGCCAAAAACAGGAAACAGAGGCAGCTATAATTTATAAAGAAAAGGAAATGACCACCCTTATTTGGAAAAAAAATATTTGTATCATCCTTCCGGGGCCTGGCAAGGAGTAGTGGAAGAACACTCAAGTTAACAGACTCTTGATGTGTGTGCAAACTTACTAGTGCAAGGCCACATCTCCATATTTCAAGGACCACTCTTAATTTGTGGCAGTAGCCAGATACTTTGGCCTAATGCTGATAACACAGCCAGGAGTTTTGTACATCAGTCTAGAGAAAGCGATAGGATGTTTACTTTTGCTTTTGGAAAGAAACGAGTGTCCCAGGAGTTCCATTTAAACAATGGAAAAACACTTACTGTAAGTGTTTCTGCCGAATTTTATCTTCAGAGACACAGGTGTTTGGAATACAGTGGACCCACACGGCAGGACCCTCGTAGCCCAGCAGGTACGGCCGCCCGTTCCCTTCACCAGCTCCATCTAATTAATTAAAACCTTCACACCTCAAAAAACACCCATTGATTTCAGGCAGCAAGTTTTGAGCGCAGCTGGGGCAAGGAGGACGCTGAGTGTTCGAGTCAGTAGTGTAGGGACAAAATAAATGATCTATCATCTATCTTGGTTTAGGTGATGATATGAGTCTTGGCGTATTGTATTATGGCTCCTGCAAACTTGCTTTGGATGGAGAAACTATAGCCAGATTGCAAAGAACATCAGTTCAGTCTGAGCAAAAATTGTATCTTTAGAGGTACAACAGCTTGTGCAGTACCCTCAAACGGAACACCTTTGTAAAGTCAGTGATGGGGAAGCTACTTTGAAAGTGTAACTTGCCAAGCTACAAGCTAATCATAATTTGTAAAAGTAGTTAGCTACACTACAAGCTACAAATATAAAGTATCTAATTACACTAAAACAATATGTTTTATATTTAAGAAAAACTAATCCATGATATAATTTATTTAATCAGAGCCAAAAAATTCAAAAACAAATGGGGTTTTAAATAAATCTTAATTAGGGTGACATTATCAAACTAAAACTTACTAAATACAACAAAACAAGGACTTGAAGTAGTAAATCATCTTTTTTTTATATATATATATCTAACTGTTTATTAAATGAATCACTAAAACTAGAATGAATCAGAATTGCAAACACTATGGCTAGGTTTCACAGACAGGGCTTAGGCTAAGCCAGGATTAGGCTTTATTTCAATTAAAGTTTAAGTAGCTTTTATAAAAACATTACTGGTGTGCATCTTGAGACAAAACAATGGCTTTTGATATTTTTTAAGATATGTCAGTGCAAGTTCCTTTCAGTTAAAGCAGCTTAAATGTGCAGCTTAAGCCTTGTCTGTGAAACGGAAATTCACAAGAAAGAATCAGACTTTCTATTGCTATGTACAGTATGAGAGAGAGGTTCATTTAGCATGAACTGATTCACTAGAATGAATCAGAGATTCTATCACATATGAAAGAGTGCTGTTTAAATCCAACTGATTCACTAGAATGAATGTGAGTTTCTTTTACATACAGAATGAGAGAGAGGTTCAGTTAGCATGAACTGATTCACTAGAATGAATCTGAGATTCTATCACCACATATGAAAGCGAGAGAGACGATTAGAACCAACTGATTCACTAAAATGAATCAGACTTTCCAAAGCTACATACAGTATGAGAGAGATGACCACCTATTAACTGATTCAGTAGAATGAATGAGACATTTGAAAGAGCTGTTTAGAACCAACTGATTCAGTAGAATGAATCAGACTTTCTATTGCTGCACAGTATGAGAGAGGATCATTTAGCATGAATTGATTCACTAGAATGAATCAGAGATTCTATTACTACATATTCCAAAGCTACATACAGTATGAGAGAACTGACAACCTAGGATGAACCGATTCAATAAAATAAATGAGACATTCCAGCGCCACATTTGAGAGGAAGCATCGTTTATAATGAATTGATTCACTAGTATGAAAAACGCTTTCAATGAACTGGTTCACTAGAATGAATCAGTCTTTCAATCAGTACATATATAAGACAGAAAGTCATTTAAGATAGAATGAATTAGACTTTTAAACACTACACATAAGAGAGAGAGAAAGTCATTTAAGGTGAACTTTCCAACTCTACAAAAGAGAGAGTCATTTAGAATGAACCAATTCACAAGAATGAATAAAAGTTTTTAGCAGTGCATATGAGAGAAAAGACAGTTTAGAACAAACTCATTCCCTAGAATAAATAACTACACTACATATAAGAGTAAGAGAACACAGTTAATAAGAGCGTCTTTGTTTAGTCCTTCAGCTCTGACTTTACCATTTGGTCATGCTATGAGCTGATAAAGTAGCTTGTTACTGGAAAAGTTAGTTGCTCCTTAATTTTTTGTGACAGTGTACCCTGCATGACTGTGAGGGTGTATGTGGGGGAGTATTTACACAAAGCCGTTTGGACATTTCGGTGACACATGCAGGAGTGAATGCATAATGAAAAACAAAAGAATAAATAAATGAACAATACAGGATGGGAAAAGCTTTCAAGGCTTCTGATGTCCAACTTCAAACACAGCAGCACAGTGGATCAGCCGGGTGAGGAGAGAGGGGTGGTATGATGGAGAGACATGAAGATGGAGGGGGGAGATTAAGAGAAAGGTCAGCGGAGGATCCATCCTGCCGCTCAACTCAGCGGCATGTCTGCTTGGTGGGGCGGCGGTGCTGCATGTGCCTCTTTCCTCTTTATTGTACCTACCATATATAGTAGCCAGTCCCAGAGTAACTCATCATAGGCACAACATGCTGACTTGTTGCTCTCGAAATGACAAGTACTGCAATAATGGCTCTCGCACGGGGTCCCGTAGCGGACGTGTTCCCATCCTGTCCTTCCCCTGTGGCAAATCTCGCTCACAAAATGCAATCAAGACTTGCATACGCTGATGAGTTAACTGTGTCACCCTGGGGAAATTGATCCCGGAGATCCATTTAGTGTTAAGAGATTGCCCACCTCTGCCCCATCCATCAAACCTCAACTGAGGGAATAAAGCTCCTTTTTTCTTTCAAATTTAATTTCAAAACAGAATTTCTCAGCTGTCATGGTAAAATCAGATGTCGCAGTCACCTTATGTGTCACATGACCCATTCCTGTGCGTCTACACTAGATGAATCATATCTGTGCAACAGGGCTGGACACTGAGGGACAGATTGCTGATGAACGACAAGAATGAATATCTTAATATTACCCATGATTCCCTTGGCCAGCGTGCAAATCCCAAATCAATCTGTTTGGTTATGACAAGGGCAAGGTCTCTGTGATTGCACATTTGACCTATGACAGTGATTGTTGAGAGACGACGTTCTGGCTGGCCAATGCCCTTGAGCTTAATGGCTTCAAATTAAACTTCAGCTGCATTTTGGGATATTGGAGCAGCAGAGATGGACAAGGAGGGGCTAATGTTGAAGTTGAAGACTATATAGATAAGAGTTATTTCCCAAAACTGCAGCTATAAATAAAGTGGTTGGGTATTAAAACATTTTGCATATTGTTGGGCATATGCATTTCTTGGTAAATTATTGAAATAATTATGGCTGGCAAAACATTTAGGGCCCTATCATACACCCGGTGCAAGTGTTTTTTGCTAGTTTCAACCTGACGCAGTTATCATTTTCACATCCTGTGCCACATTTTTTTTAAATAGCAAATGCATTTGCACCCATTTGTGCTCCCATGGGCATGCTGGGCTGAAAACGAGGTGTGTTCAGGCGCATTGTTGGCGTGTTGCTATTTTGAGGCAACTGAAATAGACTGCGCATATAGGTGCATATACTAATGCGCTCTTTAATTAACAAAACAAATATTTGTTTTGTTACTTAAAGAGCGCATTAAAATAAAACCTTGGTTCAACAACAACAAAAAAAAAATATGTTAACGTTTTCCACTAGAATTTTTAATTTAAGCCAATTGGGAGAATTACATTAATTCAAAGCAATATTTTGAGTTGATCCAACATAATGTTTTAAGTAAGGTGAAGGCGTTTTTTTTTTTTTGCCACAATAAAAACACATTTCTAAGTAACATGAACTCAATAATTGTCAACATGAATGCATATATATTTAAGTTGATCCAACATAATGTTTTAAGTAAGGTGAAGATGCTTTTTAGACAAAACACATTTCTAAGTAACATGAACTTACCAAGCACCGCTTGTCACCATGATGGTAACTCTCCAAAAACCCACATTAACAGAAACTCTTCTAAATTAGCATAACAAAACACTAATTACTGCTAAATCTCTCTTACCATTAATCTTGTGCAAAAAACATTATATAACACTTAATTTTAGCATTTACTCTCCCTTTTAAGTGCCATGGGCAAAGCATGATGGGAAATATAAATCCCAACCCAGTTTCACTTAACTTAAGTTCGTCTAAATTAAAAGAAGTGTTCATACAACTCAAATCAATGAAACACGTTTACACGTCATAAGATTGTATTTTACATTAACATAACTTAAAATTAAATACATTTTTGATTAACTGAAAATGTTAAACTATGACAAGTTATGATAGTATATCGAATCAACAGGCATAATTTGTGTCATCCAAGCTCAATAAAATAACAATTACAAGTAAAAAGTCTAACAGCATTTCAGAACTTGATTTTTTATTTCACAACAATATATTTATTTAAGTAATGACTAAAGGTCCCCTGAATTCGTTTTTAGAGTGTAGTATGCGCCTATGCGGGTGAGCAAAATGCGTACACTCTGCTTATTACACACACAGGAACGCGCAGTAACACACAAACAAATATTAAAAATAAAATGATTATGATGTAAAAGATTATTATTGTGTGCATAAGGATAAAAATGCTTTGGTGGAATCCGGCTTGTCCCATAGACGGTCTTCTCGCACGCTTTAAAGGGATAGTTCACCCAAAAATGAAAATTTGATGTTTATCTGCTTACCCCCAGTGCATCCAAGATGTAGAGGACTTTTTTTCTTCAGTCGAACGCAAATTATGATTTTTAACTGCAACCGCTGCCGTCTGTCAGTCAAATAATAGCAGTAGATGGGAACTTCAACTATAACAGTAAATAAAACTTCCATAGACAAATCCAAATTAAACCCTGCGGCTCGTGACGGCACATTGATGTCCTAAGACACGAAACGATCGGTTTGTGCGAGAAACCGAACATTATTTATATAATTTTTTACCTCTAATACACCACTATGTCTAACTCCGTTCAGCTTCCGGCTAGTAAGGTCTGATCACGCTCTGACAACGGAAGTGATGTCTCGCGCTCATTGAAGTATATGGGCGAGACATCACTTCCGTCAACAGAACGCATTTTTTGACCTCACTAACAGGAAGCTGAATGAAGTTGGACATAGTGGTGTATTAGAGGTAAAAAAATTATATAAATACTGTTCAGTTTCTCGCACAAACCGATCGTTTCGTGTCTTAGGACATTAATGTGTCGTCACGAGCCGCAGGGTTTAATTTTGATTTGTCTAAGCAAGTTTTTTTTACTGTTATAGTTGAAGTTCCCATCTACTGCTATTATTTGACTGACAGACGGCAGCGGTTGCAGTTAAAAATCATAATTTGCGTTCGACTGAAGAAAAAAAGTCACCTACATCTTGGATGCACTGGGGGTAAGCAGATAAATATCAAATTTTCATTTTTGGGTGAACTATCCCTTTAACATCACACACGAGCAGATCTGTTTCCTCGCTAGAGAAGCTTTCAGTTTTTCCGCTTGCAAATTCCGATAGCGAATTTAAATAACGAATCCCCCATGGCGCGGCTTTTAAACTGGCTTTTAAACGGAATGGGAGATGAGACTCTGATTGGTTTATTTGCACGTTATGGCCAAAACACACCCATTTCTCATTAAGAGAATAGGGACTACCCTTTTAGACCATACTCCGGACACGCCGTAATATATTGTTTTCCCGTAATATTAACTTTTTTTTTAATTTTAAGGATATTTTTGTTTATGATGCACAATTTTGGTACTGTATTGGGTCATGATGTCCAATGAGAAATCTATTTCCAAAGTAAAACCAGCTGAGAACCACTGATATAATGTTTGTCATCATGCCACAATTTGATATGGATTTTTGATTCATGACATTTGACAGAGAAGTTAAGGTCGTTATAGCACAGATGAATTATCTTCTCTCACCATATTGGGTATTTCCACGTTAATCAATCATACACGTGTCATTCATATATATATATAGAATATGCCCTTATCAGCAAAATACACAGTGCATCCATCAGACATGAGTGATAAAACTGAAGTATCTGAGACTGACAGCTGAAGGGTCAGAGACAATTATTCGACCATCATGAGCTATATCTAATTTGATCCCATTACAGTGCAGTCATCTCCTCCACACAGACCTGCAGACAGAGAGATGGAACATACTTTAAGCGCAAAAGCATTATTTTAATATCACACATAATTCATCACTTTAGTACATGATCAACAGTCTCAGCGAAGCGTAACGCGGAGCAGAACGGAATGTTCTAATAAAATCACAGGGTTCACCGTCCTGTTTCTTTGGATATGATTGTCACATATTTGAAAAACTTTTTTTTTTCCTTTTACCTTTGCTACCCTGTTATCCCTATTTTATTCACTCACATGGTTCACTCACATCCATCCATCCATCCATCCATCCATCCATCCATCCATCCATCCATCCATCCATCCATCTTATATATAACAATGGTGGATTTCAAATGTTATAATGTAGCCTATGTTTTTAATGTTACCTTCACCCTTTAAAATATGTTGTTCAGTTCAAGAATAATTTATGCAATTTTATCTTATTTATTTGAAAGAATTAAAAGAGCAGTTTTAAGTCTCTCCTTGTATTGTTCAAATGGTCAAGGTTGATATGGGATTTAGAAAGTAATTAGTAATAAGTAATGCAATACTTTCTAGAGTAATTAGTACAGTAGTCTAATTACACTGTTGAAGATGTAATCAGTAGCTAGTAATTCATTACTTTTTTAGAGTAACTCACCCAACACTGATGTCAACCTATTCTACTAACCCTAACCCTAACCTAACAGTCCACTATACTCATAATGAGAGTTAGTTGACATGTAGTTGCAAAGTTAATTATAGTTAGTAGTATGTCTAAAGTGTTACCAAATGCTTTTTTCTTTTTTGCATTGCATTGCAAATGGACTTGGTTTATACACTTATTTTGCCTTCAGTTGTCTATGATTTGTAAAAATATTCGCTGACTTTTAAATATTTATAACCTCAAGAGTCAACAAAAACTGCAAGCCAGGATGCTCCATCTCCTGTCTCTTTAAAAACAGGTGAAGGAGGGAGCGAGAAAGAAACAATAAAAGCGATATGGGATGCAGTGCGGTTTGTGATGCCCATGAGCACAAAACATTTTATAAATAACTAAGAGACACATGCCTGAGGCTCATTAAAATTAAACAAGCCCTCAAACTGAAAACATACGGCGTCTGAGATATTAATAAAAACCAAACCCCAGAGCGGGTGAGGAGTCAATGCAGGGCATGAATTGCAACAGTAGTCTCAAACCCAGCATGGAAGACAGACGACATATACCACCTGTGTGCATGCGTGTGTACATGCGTGCACCTGCTGTGAAGAAAGAGAAGAGTGGAGTGTGAGCGTGTAAGGCAACAAACACACCATTATTGGTGATATGTAAATGAATGATTGGCAGTCTATGTGAATATGTGTGTGTAATGAGACAGACCTTGACGGGTAGGGTGCACAAAACTCCTAAAATAGATACACCCACACACACACTTCACAACAGGGCACACCCAGAAAACCAACACACAAATGACAAACAGCTGGAGCTGATTATAACTAACAATAGTGTCCAAAAGTCACAGTTGAGTTAATAACTGTCATCTGCATAAAGTAGAATCAGACAAGTCGCGTACACAGCACTTTGTGCAGCATTAATGCAGACTGATAGAGCTTCATGAAAGTTGTACTGGAATGGAACAATGCACCACTCTGAATTCACAACAGGTTTACATGCTATGCAAGAGACCTGGTGCACATTTGCATGCATTAGTGTGAGATTCAGAGTGAAAATCACAGATAGCTCTGTCAGAGCTTGTGTGTGTCAGTGTCAATGAAAGAGTGTAGTGAATGAGAGTATTGGCTCACAGAACAATATTATAGATAAAAAAAACTGTTGGAGCAGCCTAAGCTACATTCACAATGGGCTTTGGGGAATTGATGTCAAATTGGCAAGGAAACTGCTGTGTGATTGCAAGTCAGACTTGAATTCATTTATGTTGGAATTAACGATATTTTCTGTGCTATTGTGTTTCACATGCAGGATTGTTTCACAGGATTTCTCTAAAGCAATCAAGTAGGCCAAGTCAAGACTCATGATTAAAAAAATGTACAAAAATATATAATGGTTGGCCTTGAAAACATTATAAAAATGATTGTTAGACAGGATATGACTTAGCAAGGCACAAAATATTGAAGTGGTTATGCAAATTACAGACACAATACACAAATCAAATCACAATTTATTCTCCTGTTCAAGAGTTTGGGGTCAGTACAATTTTTAATGTTTTTGAAAGAAGTCCCTAATAGTCACAAAGGCTGCATTTATATATATGGTACAAACAGTAATATTGTGAAATATTATTACATGCTTTCTATTTGAATATATTATAAAATGTAATTAAAGGGATAGTTCACCCAAAAATGAAAATTCTGTCATCATTTACTCCCCCTCAAGTTGTTCCAAACCTGTATACATTTCTATGTTCTGCTGAAAAAATAAATAAATAAATAAATAAACAAAAATACTATGGTAGTCAATGGGAGGTGAGATCTGCTTGGTTACAAACGTTCTTCCAAATATCTTCCTTTGTGTTCAGCAGAACAAAGACATTTATACAGGTTTGGAACAACATGAGGAGGAGTAAATGATGACAAAATTCTAATTTTTGGGTGAACTATTCCTGCTGTGATGGCAGAGCTAAATTTTCAGCAGTCATTACTAGTCTTCAGTGTCACATTCAGTGTTGGGGGTAACGCATTACAAGTAACTTGAGTTACGTAATCAGATTACTTTTTCAAGTAACTAGTAAAGTAACGCATTACTTTTTCAATTTACAACAAAATATCTAAGTTACTTTTTCAAATAAGTAACGCAAGTTACTTTTTCACATTTATTGACTGACAGCTCTCCTGTCCCCATGTTGAGAGAAATAAAGTGCAGAGGGTGTTGTGTGCGCTGTGTGAACATGATGGTTGTTGTAGTTTTAGACTAAATGTGAACATGCATTTACTTATCTCACTTGCATGAAAACATTCAGTATTCCTCAAAATGAATAAAAACAGTGAAATGCAATCTCAGAATTTTTGCAAACCTGTAATAATTAACTATATTAAATTACACAAATATGCTTTATGTATTTAATCTCAATTATTTACCAATGTCTTTGCTGCTGATCTTCAATATACCTAATTCAACCATACTAATAAGCAAAAAATACTTTAGATTAGAAAGGTTTGTTTGAGCTGCGCCCTCTACTGTACAGGTGTAAATATGCTTTTGCTATAGCCTTATTCATTTCACTTTTGGTGTGAAAGGGCCTTTTTGCCAAAAATATAACTTTTTTGTTGTTATTAAAAACAAACAAGCCCAGCCCCAGTGAGAAAAAGTAACGCAAAAGTAATGTAACGCATTACTTTTCATAAAAAGTAACAAAGGAACGCAATTAGTTACTTTTTTAGGGAGTAACGCAATATTGTAATGCATTACTTTTAAAAGTAACTTTCCCCAACACTGGTCACATTATCCTTCAAAAATCATTATCTCTAGAATATCCCAGCTGTTCTGTGGTGTGGTGTTGTATGGTACACTGGCTTCGGTTGTACAGGTGCAGGACATGTCCTTAACTGACCAGGGAACAGTGGATGCCTGATATCATCATCACTGTGTTCAATTCACAGGAGTCCTGCTCAGCCAGCCGTTGCCGTGGCGATGTTGATGTAACATTCCTGTAGAAAAGTGCTGGTGAAAAGAGGAAGGTGTGTGCGTGAATGATCCAAGGGGAGGCCTGAAAGGTATTGAATCCTGAGGCAATGAGACAGGCGGACAGAGCACTCTGAGACAAAAAGAAAGAGGTGCGTGTGTGTGTATGAATGTGTGTGTCTAAAGGAAAAAGAGAAAGAGAAGAATAGACAGTGTCAGCGCTGGAGGCAGGAAAAGGAACATTTCAGATTCTACTTTAGATTTCAGCTGTAAAACACAATGACATTTCATGAAGAAACCACACAGATATGTGAAATAAATGCACGCGAGACATATTTGGAAATATAAAAATACTATTTCCAGTGAATTATTTGTTATCACAACATTTTTTCTTTTGTCAAATCAGCTTGAATAATTAATGTGTTTTAGATAAAATAATATTTTGAGTTTCTGTTGATTAACCAATTGCCTTCACTGAATTAACTTAATTTTTTAATTTCAATGAACTCAAAATTCTAAAGCAACTAGGTAACTTATTTTTTTTTAGTTAAACCAACCATTCTTTTTTTTACAGTGATAGATACAAAAACTGTGTTTAGAAGTCAATATATTGTTTAATGTGTTGTTTAAGTTCAATATAATTGATCATAAGTCTATCCAGCCCACAGGAATCAATTTTGCATTTGAGTTTGTCAATATGACAAAGGCAGACGTGTTCTTGTGTATCTTCTGCACTATTTTTTTTAATTGTTAGTCTATATGCAGTACATGTGCAGTCTTTTTTTTTTTTTTTTTTTTTTTTAAAGACAGCATGTCAATATAAAAACAGATGGTAAGATGTTTTCTTTTTACTAATACAGGGCCTAATTAAATGTGGTATTTTTTAATTAGTTTATTTTTATATAGTAAATTAATGTTGACAGCCCTAAAAATACAGTATGTTAATACCGGTTTGCATCTGTCATTATTGCACAAATACATTTTAAAACATCAAGATTCGTATCCAACAAAAAACATGTTCTATCTACTACTTATTTTAGTAAATAGACAAAAACATCACAGTGAATGAATAAATATATAAACAGATAAAAAAGTTTTTAGCAAAATGTCTGCCTTTGTAGTTCCTACTTCCCTCCCCCTTTCTTTCTCTCTAGTGGACCGTGAGGCGTGTGCTGCTGATACAGTAGTTGGGAGGTTTTTATGAGCGGCTGCACTTACTCTCAATATTTTCCGCTCAAAACATTTCAAACCATGTCTCAAATTAGCAGAAGCTTGGCCCAGTATACTGGGAGCACCACCTAAGGCCTATAATGGAAAAACAGTTCCATCTGGTCAAACTAACAAGTTCTGCGCTATTGTGTAATAGCTTATTATACACTTGTTTTGAAAGGTTTATGGTCTATTTAATGACATTCTATTAGCAGAGTTTTTGTATTCTCGGCCAAGGTCTTCTCAACACTAACACTCGGTAGAGCTTAATGCTGTAACAGCTCATGGGAAATAATTTTTTTTTAGAGTACCATTTTACTAAATCAGAACCTTCACTAAGAAACAAATAAATAAATAAGCAGATGGTAAAAACGTAGGTTTGTTCATGCAGTCAGCGGCTAATAACTAACACCATGTCCCTGCACGGCAGGCACTGAAAGCACTGTGACTAGCAGACTATTAAATCCCTGTGCTATTGCATCACTTCAAAAGATGAATCCCGGAGGATGCATCACTGAGGAGATAAGATAATGCACCTTTACGCATGCAAGAGGGAGGGAGGGAGAGAGAGAATGGGAGAGACAAAGATGATGTCATAGGCGTGCCTATATTTAGAGGGATTAGAGGTGAGGCATCACCGCTTGACTTTTAGCAAACATCAGCAGCTTTTGCTCAACTTAATGAGACTATTTCTTTTTCCCCTTATTTCTTTCACACATTCACAGACATGTAATTGGGTCAATAATTGTCTAGGGGAAATATGTTATTATTTTTAATATATGGTTACACCACATGACATCTTTCAAAATCAATCAATTTAAACAGTAACACTTTACAATAAGGTTTCATTTGATAGATATTTGTTAAAGGATTAGTTCACTTTAAAATGAAAATTACCACAAAATGTACTCACCCTTAAGTCAATCTAGGTGTATATGACTTACTTCTTTCAGATGAACACAATCTGAGTTATATTAATAAATATCCTGACACATCCGAGCTTTGGCAGTGAACGGGACCAACGAGTATGAACTTGAAGCTCAAGAAAGTGCATCCATCCATTATAAACATACTCCACATGGCTCCGGGGGATTAATAAAGACCTTTTGAAGCGAAGCGATGCGTTTGTATAAGAAAAATATCCATATTTAACAAGTTATAAAGTAAAATATCTAGCTTCTGCCGGACAGCCTTATTTAACCTACGAAAAAAACGTAACTGATGTCATGTCAGTTACACTGTTTTTCATAAGTTAAATATGGAAGGCGGAAGTAGTAACACCGTGTCTACACCAGATGCGACTTTATCGCGTCGCATCGCACTGCGCCGCATGTCTACACTGAACGCGACAAGACGACCGCTGGAAAGCACTTGGACTATGTCAGAAATAGAACGGGGAATCCGTTTACTGTCGGGACTTTGCTGAGCCGCATCCAGTGTAGACAATATTATGGATTACAATGGGTTCTATTGTCTATTGTCGACGCACCGCTCGTGTCCGGTGCACACGCGGTGTAGCCTAGCGTTTTGAATTGCGAGAGGCGTTAGCTACACTTCATTAACCCTCCGGAGCCATGTGGTGTACGTTTATGATGAATGGATGTGGATGGAAGCACTTTCTTCAACTTCATACTCGTTGGTTCCGTTCACTGCCATTATAAAGCTTGGATGTGTCAGGGTATTTATTAATATAACTCCGATTGTGTTCATCAGAATGTAGAAAGTCATACCTAGGATGGCTTGAGTGCCTTTAACATGAACTAATAGTGTATAATACTTCTAAAGCATTTATTTATCTTAGTCTATGTTCATTTCAACATTTACTAATACATTATTAAAATCAAAAGTTGTATCGGTTCATATTAGGCCTATTTAGTGGAACTGAGCATGAATGAACAATGAACAGTTGTGTTTTTTTATTAACCAATATTAACAAAGATGAATAAATACTGTAACAAATATATTTCTCATTAATGATAGTTAATGCTTTAATGTAAATGGGACCTTATTGTAAAGTGTTACCATTAAATTTTCTTGCTCTTTTATTGGGGAACAATAAATAATTGGAAGCATTACAATATTTGCCAATACCTCAAAACAAGCTGCAATATGATTTAATTACATTCAGGGGCCTTTGATTAATATATTGATATTGTGCTATTTTGTGCTGTTTACAAAACCAGTTTCACTTTTATTAACTCACAAACACAACCAAAATATATATATTTTTTGTGATTTACTTGAACTCTCTGAAAACTACAAACCCTAAATTGGAAAATCTGCAACAAAAATACATTTTAGTTTTTTAAATAATATATAGAAAAATAAATCTTAAAAATGCATATTGTTGTTTTATGCATTGTACACTGTAAAAAATGACCGTGAGTTTAACAGTAAAAGACTGTAAAAATGGTGGTGAAACCAAGTTTCCGTACTATATACGGTGAATAAGTGTAATAGATCTAACTGTACATTTAATGTAATTTTAATGTAATGTAACAGTTTTTGGAAGTGAAAAATAACAATTAGGCTAATTGTTAAATTTACAGTGAAAAAACGTAAATTGACATTCCCACAATTCCCTGCGTGACACTTCACATTTGATATATATTCGTTGAAATAACTCTGTTTCTTCTTAGTTTTTCTCATTTTTTTCTAATTAGTTATGTACATTAGGGTTTTATGTTACATCTAATGTTGTTAAATGAATGTTTATTGCATTTTTAAAATGTCATGCATGTTACCATGATGGTGTTTAGTGTGTGTGTGAATGACACTGTGTGCACCTTCTATATGCTAGTGTTGTCCTTCTCAACTTGTGGAAAATCTGCTTGTGATGAACTTTGATTCATCATGTGACTCTTATCACCACTGTGTCTGGTGACTGTCGGTGTATTATAAAGGTACAAAACAGATATTAGTACTTCATTAGGTTGGTAAATTAACATTATATCAGTTAATGAAATACGTTATTTTACGTTAGATTTTTTTTACGTTGCTACTGTATTTTTTACGGTAAAGTTCTGGCAACCACAGCTGTCGGTTTTTTACCGTAAATTTTACTGGGATTTTTTACAGTGTATTAGTGCGTCAAATTGTTAATTATTTGATTGGTGCATTGAACCATATGGATGTATCATTACATCCCTAGTAAGTAAACACTCAAGGTGCATCCAAATTTTTGTACCAATTTTTGTAAAATTTTTGCGCTACTATTATATGCCAATTGTAGTATAAATAGTGCAAGTACACTGTAAAAAAGAATTGTTGGTTTAACTTAAAAAAAAGTAAGTTACCTGGTTGCCTTAAAATTTTAGTTCATTGAAATTAAAAATTTGAGTTAATACAATGAAGGCGATTGGTTTAATCAACAGAAACCCAAAATATTATGTTATCTGAACAACATGAATTATTTAAGTTGATTTAACAAATGAAAAAAATGTTGGTATAACAAATCATGAAAATAATTTCTTACAGTGTAGTGTTCACACTGAAAATTTAAAAAAGAAAAACTGCACTTTAATACCCGGATGATGCACTTAATTAACCGAAAAAAACAAAGTGAGGAATGTTGGACACTTAATGCACTTAACTGTCACAGTTTTAATTACATAAAGGAGAGGGCGAGTCAGTTTCTGATGTTGAATGACAAGAGTACATAGTGCATACTATAAATGCCTAGTGCATCATTTGTGAACACTTCAGCCTAACAGCAGAAATTCAGAAAATGTACAAATATTATTTTAAAAGTCTATACATTTGTACTTCGATCTTACTCAGGCCAAATCATGTGTCCCCCTATCAGATTCAGTGTCCAGTGTCTTCAATCTCTAAAGTGTATGGAACAAAATGAAACCTGTAAAGTTTCTGATTGGGTAGAATACGTAATACAGTGTGCGTGGATCCTCTTTCACAAGTGAGCAAATACGCTGGCAAGGTTTACAGTGTCACTAACATTTCCACGGTGTGTGACCGTGTGCCTTTTCAAACACCATCTGAGGTGGCATCACGTGCTAACACACAGCAAACAACAACCAAAGTGTTCCGACGGAGCATCTCCCATTTCACCTGACACACATGAGCCATGGAAACATGACGTCAGATCACTGGTGCACAAATGAACTGCACATGCAGGCACAAATTTGTGTGCATGTGGGACTTTCATACCTTTACGAGTCACCTTTAATGTAGTTTTCAATCAAATATGTGCAAACATTAGAGCTTTTTGAAGATGTTTTGAGAGAAATCTATACATGCATGTCTGGTTAAATTACTAGAGCTAGCTGAATAAGCTAAATTAGTTTTAAAATATTTGTTGATCTAATGCATGTCAATGTTAATTTCTGTCCTAACTGCTCAGAGAGATAATTACGCCAACAGCAGGGCACCTGCAATGCCACACCCTTAAGGTGCATGTGTGCAAAGCATGCTGGGCAAAATATTTTGCAGGGTGGCGTTGACCCTTGGGGGTTTGATGTTAGAGCTGCACACTCTGCCTTGCAATCAATTTTGCCATAATAATAATCTTTGTCAATCTTTCTTTGAGGCTAACTGTGTAAATATATGCACTGTTATTATTAATATTTTATTTTAAATGTTTTCATGGAAATCCATCTTGGCTTTTGTAATGCATAAATGATGTAGCTGTGTATGTGTGCATGTTTTGAGGCACAGTTTGCTTTATGTGGGTGTTTCTGTGATGGACTCAAAGGATGATGTCGTTGGACTGAAAGACAGCAGATTTCACACGTACGCTCATAAACATGAGTACACACTTGCACTGAATATGTAATTACTGTGTTGGAATGGGTAATCGTAATGAACTGAATTGTTTTTCTGCATATATATTTTTTACATTTTTTGAAAAACTTGCTTCTGCTCACCAAGGCTGCATGTATCTGATCAAAAATACAGTAAAAACAGTAATATTGTGACATATTATTCCAATTTTCTTTAAAAAAATGTTTTACATTTTAATAATGTATTCCTGTGAAGACTCCAGTCTTCAGTGTCACATGATCCTTCAGAAATCATTCTAATATGCTGATTCGCTGCTCAAGAAACATTTCTTATAATTATCAATGTTGAAATAGTTGTGCTGCTTAATTTTTTTTCAGAAAGTTATTGGAAATAGATTTTTTTCTAATGATGTAAAAGTCTTCACTCTCACTTTTGATTAATTTAATGCATCGTTGATGAATAAAAGTATTAATTTCTTTTAAAAAATCTGTAGTGCACTGCATTTATGTTTAAACCCAATTCCAAAAAAGTTGAGACACTGTACAAATTGTGAATAAAAAAGGAATGCAATAATTTACAAATCTCATAAACTCATATTTTATTCACAATAGAATATAGAAAACATATCAAATGTTGAAAGTGAGACATTTTGAAATTTCATGAGAGCTACACATTCCAAAAAGGTTGGGACAGGTAGCAATAAGAGGCCGGAAAAGTTAAATGTACATATAAGGAACAGCTGGAGGACCAATTTGCAACTTATTAGGTCAATTGGCAACATGATTGGGTATAAAATGAGCCTCTCGGAGTGGCAGTGTCTCTCAGAAGTCAAGATGGGCAGAGGATCACCAATTCCCCCAATGCTGCGGCGAAAAATAGTGGAGCAATATCAGAAAGGAAAGGAGTTTCTCAGAGAAAAATTGTGATGAGTTTAAAGTTATCATTATCTACAGTGCATAATATCATCCAAAGATTCAGAGAATCTGGAACAATCTCTGTGCGTAAGGGTCAAGGCCGGAAAACCATACTGGATGCCCGTGATCTTCGGGCCCTTAGACGGCACTGCATCACATACAGGAATGCTACTGTAATGGAAATCACAACATGGGCTCAGGAATACTTCCAGAAAACGTTGTCGGTGAACACAATCCACCATGCCATTCGCCGTTGCCGGCTAAAACTCTATAGGTCAAAAAAGAAGCCATATCTAAACATGATCCAGAAGCGCAGGCATTTTCTCTGGGACAAGGCTCATTTAAAATGGACTGTGGCAAAGTGGAAAACTGTTCTGAGGTCAGATGAATCAAAATTTGAAGTTATTTTTGGAAAACCGGGACGCCATCCGGAATAAACTGGGACGTCATCCGGACTAAAGAGGACAAGGACAACCCAAGTTGTTATCAGCACTCAGTTCAGAAGCCTGCATCTCTGATGGTATGGGGTTGCATGAGTGCGTGTGGCATGGGCAGCTTACACATCTGGAAAGGCACCATCAATGCTGAAAGGTATATCCAAGATCTAGAACAACATATGCTCCCATCCAGACACCATCTCTTTCAGGGAAGACCTTGCATTTTCCAACATGACAATGCCAGACCACATACTGCATCAATTACAACATCATGGCTGCGTAGAAGAAGGATTCGGGTACTGAAATGGCCAGCCTGCAGTCCAGATCTTTCACCCATAGAAAACATTTGGTGCATTATAAAAAGGAAGATGCGTTGATGCGTTTGAGATGTGTTGATGCCATGAAATTTAAAATCAACTTATTTTTTCCTTAAAATGATACATTTTCTCAGTTTAAACAATTGATATGTCATCTATTTTGTATTCTGAATAAAATATTGAAATTTGAAACTTCCACATCATTGCATTCTGTTTATTCACAATTTGTACAGTGTCCCAACTTTTTTGGAATCGGGTTTGTACCACATATATCTCATTTAACATAAGTAGCAGAAGTATTAAACCAGTGGATCTCAACTAGTTTTAATTCAAAACTCAGATATTACATTACACTGGAAATCATGTGGTGACCCAACGCAGTATGAAAATAATTTATCATACAAAGTTAAATAACATTTTTGTGTTGCGACCCACCATTTGAGAACCACTGGTCTACACCGGTGAAATTGGATTTTGGGTTGAGATGCACTTTCTCATGTTCAAGAAAAAGCTCCATAAAAGGACTTTCTTCCTGTTGTGTTGCCATGGTATTTTGCAAAAAAGGATGAATTAGAGTGTTCCAAGAGGGCATAAATAATTGATTGGCAAATGGCTTGATCAGCCCTCAGGCTGTATGGTGTACCCACTGCACAGTATAAATAACTCATCACGCCAATTATGGCATACAAATATGCACACACACACACACACACACATCGAAACTTAGGTCGGGTATACTGTAAATACACCTGAGCTTAAAACATACAACATAATCCATGACAACCCATGTGAACCGTGTGAAGAGGACTGCTTATTGTTTACAGGGTGAAATGATGCTGTTATTGACCGTCGAGCCATTCTTGAGGAAAGTAATGAGAGAAAACTATCCAGTCAAGTCAGATTATTACAGGACAATGGATGCTTTTGCATTTGCCTACTGTGCAAAATCGTCATGACCCTGTAAAAATCAAAACAGAAAATGGAAACATGATAGGATGGCACTAATATACACAAATAAGTTTGATTTACCAAAAAATTATATGCAGACTAATCACTTATCATAGACTTTTCAGATTCACCTGAAATAAAAACAAACCATTTCACATAGCTTTTTCAAAACTCTTCAAATGTTAACATCTTAAACAGAACATGAAAAGAGTATATATATTAAATATATCTGTAACATGTATGTTCTGTTTTGATTTAGTTTCATTGTGTTTTGGTTCTGTTTTCCCTGTTCTGGTTTACCCATGTTCCCTAGTTAGTTTCCTTGGTTGTTAATTAGTTCCACACACCTGTTCCTGTTCACTTTTGGCCCATTTCCACAGAGCGGTATGGTTCAGGTCAGTACAGTACAGTACGAATCAGGAAGGTAAACCCTGATCTGGCTTGTGTTTCCACTGCCAACAGTAGGCGTGGTATATGCCGGAAAGTAGCGATCAACGTCATACTCGCGTGAGGAAGTAAGTGACAGTAAACAACAATGGAGGACATACAGCAGCTTTGTTTGAGCAAAGGCTGAAGGCTGCAAGGAAAACCAGCTGAAAAATACAAATTTTGTTGCAAAGCCTTGTAGCACGCGCAATTGATGATTCTCTGTCAACCAATCAATGTTCTGCAGTGAGTGTAGCTCCACCCTTTTGGTTACGGTACTATTGGTACTACTGAGCTAGGTACCCCAATGGAAGGGTCCCAAAAAAGTGGTACAGGACGGTTCAGTATTTTGGTACCATTCACAACTTCGAGTCATTTAATCACTCCTACACCGTAAAAAAGGATTGTTGGTTTAACTTAAAAAAGCAAGTAACAGGGCTGCCTTAAAATTTTTAGTTCATTGAAATTAAAAATTTGAGTTAATACCATGAAGGCGATTGGTTTAATCAACAGAAATTCAATCTGAACCTGAAGTTGATTTGACAAAATGTTGTGATAAATCATGAAAATATTTTTACAGTGTAGTCAGTATTTAAGCCATTGGTTCTTTCAGTTCCCTTACCTGATATTGTCAATGTTAAAAGTAGTTGTACTCCTACGATCTCCTGAGTATTCCATTGTGCATTTAATAAATACGGTAACACTTTAGTATAGGGAATACATATAAACTATTAACTACAACTTTTCCCTCAATAAACTCCTAATTTACTCCTAATTATTAATAGTTAGTAAGGTAGTTTAGGTATGGATTAAGAATGCAGAATACGGTCATGCAGAATAAGGCATTAATATGTGCTTAATAAGTACTAATAAATAGCCAATATTCTAGTAATATGCATGTTAATAAGCAACTAGTTAAAAGATCCTAAAATAAAGTGTTATAAATGCTATTACTACTAGTACTATTTTTACTCCTTTCGTTGTGCACTCTCTACAACAACCAATCGTGACATTATCTTTTTTTTTTTTCACCCCGTTTTTGTTTTAAGCATAAACTTTCCTATATTAAAAATATTTGGGTAAGAAAAGAAATGTTAATAATGGAAAAAATTTATTAAAAAAGGTAAATAACTAAAAAATATATTCTCAGAAGATATATATTTTTTACTAAAAAGATTTAACAAAATTATTTTTTTCCAGTGCAAACCAAAATAATGATCATCCGACAGCGATGGGGGAGTAATGTGAGGTGACATCACAGTGACATGTCGACTGTCAAAGCTGTTTGATTGACACTTACCAACCGGCCACAGCTTGACATACTAGGTTTGAAGGCCAAAGGTGAAAAAAAAGACTGCAAGCAATATTTCTTTTTTTTCTCTTTGTTTAGGTGCTAACTGCTTTCTAACTGACATTAAACAAATTTGACAGTAGATTTGCTTCAGCACGACGGAAATCAAAGGGGTGTTATATTTTGGAAAACACCTTCAGGTTACTTTTACTGCTGTGCTAAAACCACAAGAAGCCACTGCACATGACAGAATGATCAATAGTGACAATATATTTCAATGATTTTTTGGCATATATAAAAATAATTAACAAAAACGGATTTAGAGTTGATAAGTTCAAGTGTTATTTTAGAATTAGTTATTACAGTATTTATTAATATTTCAATTAGTTTTATTTTTATATTTTTAATCTGCATTTTAATTTAAGTTTGAATCATTTTGTTATTGTGCTTTTGTCATTAAGTTTGTTGTTTCTATATATATATATATATATATATATATATATATATATATATATATATATATATATATATATATATATATATATATATATATATATATATATTCCTAACATTCCAAAATGCACAAACATCAAGACATGAGTAAGATACTTCTGACTGAGTAAAAACCACAGTATGTTTAATCATATTTATAGTCCTTTCTGAATAAATTCTGTCTGCGTTGGAGCTTGGCTGACTCCCTGGCAGAGATTGTCTGATAGCTTGACTATACATAGACCACAGCAACTCGCCTCATGATGTTAGATTTGTATTCCACTCCATTTATCAACATAACACTTAATACTTCAAGTAGGACTTTAAGTGAACCGTGTAGTTCATCAGAACCTTTAGTAAATGTCACCAAGTGTTCTGTGGGCAAATAAAACCCCCGGTCAGCTTTCGGGTTTGTGCACTCATGTGGCTTTGGCACTTATGCTAACGTAGGAGGTTGATTTGGAGTCTGTTGAAAACTTGAATAGCATCCATATAAATATATGATTAAGTGCCAGTTTGATTGTGTGTGGTGGCAACTGCTTTGGCAGAGATGAGAAAACCATTAAGCAGATTCTCTCTCCTACCGCAAAGTGGAAGGGTCAAACAAAGGTTCAGAGATGCAACATTCGGCGGCACTTATCATTGCCATCTTGATTTGTTATTCCAAATGAGCATCTTTGGTACATCATGCCAGCTCAAGTGGCTTACAACTCGACAAGAGCGCCTAAAAAACGATCAACAGAAAGGCAGCCTAAAGAGTTAAAAAAAAAAAAAGTTGTACATGAATAAAAACTTTACACTTTGGACGGTCAGAGATGCAAATGAAAGAAAACATGGATTATTTAACATTTTCAGTGTGACATTTAATTGAAGATGATAAATTAGTGCCAAATTTAACAATATTTTTAATAGACCTGATATTTGAGAAAGAGTTAAAGCTTATGACTTTCTTGTTTGGTTAAGCATCTTGTAATGCTAAGGTCATGGATTCAAATTCAGGGTGGAATATATATACAGTATGAAGACTTCAGATGCAAAAGCCTCTAAGTGCCGTCTGAAATTTTCTTCTAAAATAAGCATTTTTATCAAGCTTGTATGTTTATTGATTTTAATTGCCATTAAAGTGGAATTACTGAACCTAAACATACAAGCTTGATAAAAATGCTCATTTTAGAAGAACATTTCAGATGGCACTTAGAGGCTTTTGCATCTGAAGTCTTCATATAAATATACTGTATATATATATATATATATATATATATATATATATATATATATATATATATATATATATGTATATATGTGTGTGTGTGTGTGTGTGTGTGTGTGTGTGTGTGTGTGTGTGTGTGTGTGTGTGTGTGTGTGTGTGTGTGTGTGTGTGTGTGTGTGTGTGTGTGTGTGTGTGTGTGTGTGCTGATAAAATGCATTCCTGGAATGCACTGAAAAGCTTAATAAACTTGGATGCAAGTTTCTTTGGATAAAACGTGCTGAATGTAAATTATACTACATCTCAGGTCTCTGTTATGAAGAACTTTTTCAAATGAAGATGATCAATGATCAACTCATAAACAATCATAAATAATTTGTAATAATCAAGATAATCTGCAGATAGTATGGAAAAGAGATCTATCTTTAAAAAGCTTCTGCTTTTTCTATTCCTGGAGCTGTGTTAATACATAAAAAACACTCATTGTGTAAACAGACATTAATAATTCTAACAGGCAGAATGAAATGAGTTTTCATATTGCAGTTACATTAATATCCCTTTAAACAAGACATCAATCTCAGGGGCTGGTTGTCCAGTCAAATGATTTTTTTTTTCTTTTTTTTTTTTTTTTCCAGTTTTATAAATGACCCCAGGTGTATTGGGAAGAGATGAATAAATCAGAGAGACAGATTGCCTAGAGAAGAAATATGCCACAAATAGCCATGCAAGTGTAAGAATAATTACGCAACTGCAACTGTGGGTGACCTCATTACAGATCCTGCAGGGTAAATATGCCACAGCCATCAGCATCCAATGCATTAAACATTATTATTCAACATGACCACAATCATGAGGTTGGTGACCAAACGTCCTAATGAGAGAAAGTATCGCAAATTAAATTATATATCAAATATAAACCATGCTAAATTCAGATGTCAAGTCTGCAGTAAACATGCACCCGAATGCGAAACGGCCAACAAAAATGATCTTTGCAGGTTTAGTGAAGATACTGAAATTCCTTTTGTCACATTTGTTTATTTTGTTTTAGAAAGAATTTTGGATTTCAGAGTTTCAATGGGGATAAATTGTGTGTGTGTGTGTGTAGATGCTTTTACATAAAATATCTTTATACACTATTCCTTACAAAAATAAGTAAAATGTTGCAATATTACTTAAAATAGTGCACTAATGAAAAAATTAAATAGTTTAATATAATATAATATAATATAATATAATATAATATAATATAATATAATATAATATAATATAATATAATATAATATAATATAATATAATATAATATAATATAATATAATATAATATAAGCAATGCCAGACAAGAAAAAGAGAAAAATACTGCTGTACTGAATATCAGCAGACTATCTCAAGATAATATAGTAAATGCTCATTTATACATGACTACATCCTCCCCACCCCCATAAACACACTGTCCTCTGGTGCTGTTCAGTCCAGAGCAGTGCAGCGTGTGCTTGTGCTTGTGGCATCATCACAGGAGAGCGGAACAGATGACATAACTTAAGCCTGCTTTACTCCGCACCCGGAATCAGCACACAGCTGCAATTCCCTGTATTTCAGATTATGCTACGTCATCATTTTAAACTCCCTCTCTTACACACGAATGCACACATAAGTGCAGACAGACATACGACACGCACACGAGTATTGCGGTGACATCACTGCATTTTTGCCATTTCTTCAAACACATGTGGGCAAACATATAAACAATGACATCATGGTTTTCACCACTGGCCTGGTTTTCACACTGAAAAAAAATACAACCACAAGGCCGTCAGAATGTTCCACCATTACAGATACCGCAGAGCAGTCAAAACAACACAAAACCAGAAAGACAGGAACATTGCAAGAGACAGAAAATATGCTTTGTTGAGTGCTGCATTTTTTAAATGATGAGACTATATTATTTATACAACCATCCAAATATTTGTGCTTTAATAAAATCATTAATATTGTGCAAATATTTTTATTTTGTTTTTATTTTTAAAATATAGTATAGAATATCCCATGTGTTTATAAACTGTACATCATAAAATTATTTTTCCATTTCTTATTTAATAATAACAACAATATACAGTTACACACACACATTAAAAGCCATTAAAGTTATTTATAAAGCCATTAATATAAAATGTTTGATAATAATTTTATACAATTATTTTTTATATTTATATATTTTTAATTGTAATATAGAACCTATGTTTTTATTCATTTTACATCATAATAAAAAAAAAAAAAATCAATTTAAATATATAATAATAACAACAATCATCTATATATAACAGTAATACAATACTAAATACTAAAATTTTGATTTAAATTAAATACAACAATTTTACCAGCTACAAACATATCAATATTGTTTAAAATCAATGTAATGTGTTTGTCGTGTTTTGGTTGGTGTTCTGTTCACCATTTAGTCTCCATAGTTGTTATTTAGTTATGTGGAGAAAAGCATTTGAGTAAATGTAATTAGTTATGGTACTTAAAGGGTTAGTTCACCCAAAAATAATATAATATTTATTACTCACCCTCATGTTGTTCTACACCCGTAAGACCTTCATTCATCTTTAGAACACAAATGAAGATATTTTTGAGAAAATCCGATGGCTCAAGTGAGGCCTGCACTTTTTCAATGCCCAGAAAGCTACTTAAAACATATCTGAAACAGTTCATGTGACTACAGTGGTTCAACCTTAATATTATAAAGTGACGAGAATACTTTTTGTATGCCAAAAATAACAAAATAGCGACTTTGTATTGAACCACTGTAGTCACATTAACTATTTTAAATATGTTTTTTAGTAGCTTTCTTGGCGTTGAAAAAGGGAGTGTTATTGCTGGCAATGCAGGCCTCACTTGAGCCATCGGATTTTATCAAAAATATCTTAATTTGTGTTGCGAAGATGAACGAAGGTCTTAAGATTCCATTCACATATCGCGTCTAAAACCATATGGAAAGCGTAGCCACGCCACTTTTTCCTTCTTTCCAAACCACCCTGTACAGCTATGATGAGCTTTCGATGTTTTGTTACAGAAAGTCCGAAACTGATAGGTTGGTTCTTGTCACATGACCTGCGGTGCACTTGCGGCATTCTAAAAAAAAAAGTATTTTTCATCTCAATGTGCCTGGAAAACGCACTGCATGCACGTTGTGACCGCGTCGCTTCCATTATGAGCTCGCCTGCCACACGTTTACATTTGAAATAACGAAATTGAGCGCGCAAAAGACGCAATATGTGAACGGCCCCTTACGGGTGTGGAATGACATGAGGTTGAGTAATTATTGACATAATTTTCATTTTTGGGTGAACTAACCCTTTAAGTACATGTTTGGCTACTTTGTAGTTTTACTGAGTATCAAAGATAACATCTTTTACTGAATAAGTAGGTACTCTCTACTCCAATACATTTGTGTTGAGCAGTGCAATTACTTGTTACATTGTGCATGGTACCCAACTTTTTCTGCAGCAGTTTATTTCTGCTACAAAAGAAGTGATATTGCCAACTACAGGGCATTGAAGGTACTGTATCTTGTGAGTTATGTCCTTACTCACCCAAACTTGTCAACAAGATTACTTTCCGCGAATGCAAGTGAATTAGCAGGTAGTTGCTGCATCACAGGTGTTTTATATATGAGATGAAGACATGGCTGAAGCCGGTGATGAGGCCAAAACCAGCTAGCACGTCCAGTGCAAGTAGGCTTTGACTATTTCATTTTACTTGACAACATTTTATTTATCCGTTATATTGAATAGACTTTTTTGAAGGATATTGGTTTACTTATGCCCTTTTTGAGCTTAACTAGACTTGAGTGTCTGTTTGTAGACGTTTAAGAGGCTGTTGTGGTGACCTTGATTTATTATTATATTGAGGTGTTCAGTTTTATTTCAGTTCTAGAAAATAAACGTAATTGCTTTCCTCACAAATCAACTGTTTCTAGTTTTTTTGTGTTGATGACTAGTGCATATTTGAGCCTACATTCAGTATGAGTAAAATACTTTAAAGGTGCCCTCGAATGAAAAATTGAATTTATCTTGGCATAGTTGAATAACAAGAGTTCAGTACATGGAAATGACATACAGTGAGTCTCAAACTCCATTGTTTCCTCCTTCTTATATAAATCTCATTTGTTTAAAAGACCTCCGAAGAACAGGCGAATCTCAACATAACACCGACTGTTACGTAACAGTCGGGGTGTACGCCCCCAATTTTGCATATGCCAGCCCATGTTCCCAACATTATGAAAGGCATTACACAAGGGCAGCCAGTATTAACATCTGGATGTGCACAGCTGAATCATCAGACTAGGTAAGCAAGCAAGAACAACAGCGAAAAATGGCAGATGGAGCAATAATAACTGACATGATCCATGATATCATGATACTTTTAGTGATATTTGTGAATTGTCTTTCTAAATGTTTTGTTAGCATGTTGCTAATGTACTGTTAAATGTGGTTAAAGTTACCATCGTTTCTTACTGTATTCACGGAGACAAGAGCCATCGCTATTTTCATTTTTAAACACTTGCAGTCTGTATAATTTATAAACACAACTACATTCTTTATAAATCTCTCCAACAGTGTAGCATTAGCCGTTAGCCACAGAGCACAGCCTCAGATTCATTCAGAATCAGTGTAAACAATATAACAGTATACAATACTCACATAATCCGACGCATACATGCCGAACGCATGACGAACACTTCGTAAAGATCCATTTGAGGGTTATATTAGCTGTGTAAACTTTGTTTATGCACTGTTCAAAGCAAGCGCGAGCTCCGTGGGCGTGGAGCAGGAGAATTAAAGGGCCAGTAGCCCAGAATCGGCTCATTTATAATGATGCCCCAAAATAGGCAGTTAAAAAAATGAATAAAAAAAAATCTATGGGGTATTTTGAGCTGAAACTTCACAGACACATTCAGGGGACACCTTAGACTTATATTACATCTTTTAAAAAAAAAGTTCTAGGGCACCTTTAAAGTACTGTTAAAGTCAGATACTCTAAGACTTTTACTCAAGTCGTATTGGAATTGGTGACTTGTTACTCATAATGGAGTTATATCTGCTGTAAGGTATCAGTACTTTTATTCAAGTATGGTTTTCAGGTACTCTTTACTTTTTCACTGATGTTTTTTTTTTTTTTTTAACTGGGTACAATGAGTTGACATTATTCTACTCACCCTTCAACCATTGAACATTAAAAGGACATTTAAAAGTGTACTATTTCAAAGTGATTTCTATCATTTTGACAGATAATAAAGTGTATGTACCTGTGAAAACAAACCTGGAAACAGACGTGAGGATTTGATGAGAAAAAAAGAAATCCATTCCATTGAATTATTAAAAGATTAGTTCACTTTGAAATTAAAATTACCCCAAGCTTTACTCACCCTCAAGCCAATCTAGGTGTATATGACTTTCTTTTTTCTGATGAACACAATCGGAGTTACACTAATACATATCCTGACACATCCGAGCTTTAATGTCAGTGAACGGGACCAGCGATTATGAAGCTCAAGAAAGCACATCCATCAATTATAAACGTACTCCATATGGCTCCGGGGGGTTAATAAAGACCTTCTGAAGCAAAGTGATGCATTAAAAAAATATCCATATTTAACAAGTTATAAAGTAAAATATCTAGCTTCTGCCCAACCGCCTTCTGTATTCAACTTACTAAAAAAAGCATAACTGACATCCAACTGACGGATAAACGTTATTTATAGGGCAACCTTGTGATTTGAAATGATTAGTTTCAGTCTTTTTGAATGGAAGTTCCCCAAACCAGAAATGCCAGCCCTAATTCAAAACGCAGTAGGCTCGTCAGGAAATAAGATGGATATGCATAATGAGGAAAGGTTAATCTGGGACTCTTCCTGTTTTAGCAAGTATTCATCACTCTTACATGACAGATACAACATGTGTGAGCTCTGAGGCTGCACAGACATTTGCGCTGTGCAGTGGCACATGACATCTGACATACGCAGCCATGCGTGATGAAAAATAGTGGCTGGACATAAAACAGTATATGGGACCCTTAAGAGCATTCAAATCTCTGACACGCTACATCACTCATACGAGAGCAGCTCATGGGTGCAGCTGACACTGACAAGGAGTGATAGTGAACTGATTGCAATGAGCCAAAACAATGAGGGGGAAACAGATGCATGTAGCTCCCTCTACATTCAGAGAAATCTCTGATAGTCTGGAACAATTTCCAAAAGGATGGAACAATTCACAGCAGGATTGTATCAATTTTCCACAGGTGAAAGGGAGATCTTTTTACCATTCACAGCGTGACAGCACATGGACCCCTGGGAAAAGCATTCAAACACCTGCATGGAGGAAGAGAAAAAAGAAACAGACCATAAAAAACAGGAACAAACAAGGAACAGAGGTTTTTGGAGGTGGAAAACAAATAAACCACACACACACACACACACACACACACACACACACACACACACACACACACACACACACACACACACACACACACACACACACACACACACACACACACACACACACAGGATTACAAACACAACAGACACACTGGGATTACAGAGAAGCACACATGCCCCCAAAAACACACGTCACAGGATTACGCCAGCACTCCATAATGCATGCATCCATAATGGTTTTCTAGGCAAAGCTGAGGGCAGCAGCAGCAACAATGACATCATGACATGGCCTAATGTGATCTTTCCACTTCCGACGCAGTCTGTGATGCAATTGCATGTGCAATGTGCAAATTACACACGGATCACGCAGACAGTGCGAAAGCTCTGAGCTATGCTTCAGAACCACATATTACATCGCGATTCTGAGAAAAGCAAACGCCAGCTTGATTTGCAAAGCACTAGAATAACTTATAGGAAGAATTTGCCCAAAAATTAAATGAAATCTTTATAGTGACTGTGGGGTGTCAAGCTTAAAAAGGACAAAAAAGCACACTTTAAAGGGATAGTTCACCCAAAAATGAAAATTTGATGTTTATCTGCTTACCCCCAGGGCATCCAAGATGTAGGTGACTTTTTTTCTTCAGTCGAACGCAAATTATGATTTTTAACTGCAACCGCTGCCGTCTGTCAAATAATAGCAGTGATTGGGAACTTGAACAATACGAGTCGAAAAAACTTCCATAGACAAATCCAAATTAAACCCTGCGGCTCGTGACGGCACATTGATGTCCTAAGACACGAAACGATCGGTTTGTGTGAGAAACCGAACAGTATTTATATAATTTTTTACCTCTAATACACCACTATGTCCAACTTCGTTCAGCTTCCGGCTAGTGAGGTCTGATCACGCTCTGACAACGGAAGTGATGTCTCGCGCTCATTGAAGTCTATGGGCGAGACATCACTTCCGTCATCACAACGCGTTTTTTGACCTCACTAACAGGAAGCTGAACGAAGTTGGACATAGTGGTGTATTAGAGGTAAAAATTATATAAATAATGTTTTGTTTCTCTCACAAACCGATCGTTTCGTGTCTTAGGACATTAATGTGTCGTCACGAGCTGCAGGTTTTAATTTTGATTTGTCTAAGCAAGTTTTATTTACTGTTATAGTTGAAGTTCCCATCTACTGCTATTATTTGAATGACAGACGGCAGCGGTTGCAGTTAAAAATCATAATTTGCGTTTGACTGAAGAAAAAAAGTCACCTACATCTTGGATGCACTGAGGGTAAGCAGATAAACATCAAATTTTCATTTTTGGGTGAACTATCCCTTTAAGATCAGCAAGTAGTCCATTATGACTAATGCACTATATTCAGAATATCATTATTTACTGATAATCTTAATCTCTTCCATTCTGCCTAAAGTTCAGTTTGTTAATCACACAAAGCGATTGTTTGGCTTCAGATGGCTTGAAATACAGTGCACAGGTCATATTGGTGTTTTAAAGGTGCCCTAGAATCAAAATTTGAATTTACCTCGGCATAGTTAAATAACAAGAGTTCAGTACATGGAAAAGACATACACTGAGTTTCAAACTCCATTGCTTCCTCCTTCTTATGTAAATCTCATTTGTTTAAAAGACTTCCGGAAAAAAAACGGATCTCAACATAACACCGACTGTTACGTAACAGTCGGGATCATTAATATGTATGACCCCAATATTTGCATACCAACCCATGTTCAAGGCATTAGACAAGGAAAGGCAATATTAACGTCTGGATCTGTGCACAGACAAGATAAGCAAGAACAACAGATGGAGCAATAATAACTGACATGATTTTTATTTGATCATTTTATATTATTTTAATATTTTATTTTATTTCCATTTTATTATTTTATGTATGCTCCAAAAGCAGTGCTTTATTTTCTGAACACATAACTGAAGATTATTTTGAGACAGTTAGACACAGGCCTGTGGTTTATTTAAAGGGCCAATTTACACACTTAGTGGGGGGTCCAGTTATACAGAAACACACACACACACACACACACACACACACACACACTACTTGCCATCCAAATAACCCAGCTGTTATGAAGAACTTTTTCTCTTTGTGAGGACATTCATTGACACAATGAAAGCTTCTTACCATCACAACTAAATGCCTAACCCAAAACTGACCCTACACCTACCCTTAAAGGTTAAAATGCACCTTTTTACAAGATTTAATATAAGCCTTAGTTGTGCCCAGAATGTGTCTGTGAAGTTTCAGCTCAAAATACCCCACAGATTATTTATTATAACATGTTGTAAATACCCATTTTTCAGTGGAAGGAAAAACATGCTGTTTTTGTGCATGTATCTTTAAATGCAAATGAGCTACTGCTCCCCACCCCGCTTTCCAGAAGAGGGCGGAGCCTACAGCTTGTGCCTCTGATACTGTGCCAAAAACTAACAAAACATCTGTTTGATTTTATCATCTCTATCGTGATCACGCTCAAGTGACGTTGCAGGTCTTATCATCATGATGTTCACGTGTAATGCAAGCCATATCAGTCTAAACTTCAGATATATGGTTTTCTGAGCGCACACATCTGAAGCACACGCACAGAAAGCTGGTTGTCAGATGGAGCATCCTGTGAGTATTAATATAAGTTCTCTTTCATGTCTTAAACTGTCAAATACACACAAGGTTATGTCAAAAACACACATAAACACAGTCAGTTTTGTCTGTGAACATAAACAGCAAGTAAAGAAATCGCATGTGTATATTAGATCTGTGTATTAAAAAGAAAGCAGCATAATATACAGTACCTACTGCTATATATGCCGTCAATATGAATCAAACAACAAAAGAAAAACAGAAAATCACTCAATGCTCTTGACTGAATAACTTAGTAGCTTTACTACCCCTAAACCTAACGCTACCCATAACATATCCCTAAAATCAGAAGGAAATTATAGGTGAATTGGTTGATTGGAATGTTGTTCCAGGATCGACAAAGATGTTGATCCAGGAACATGTTGCACTTGGTGAAATCAGGTTCTGCTGAACCTTACAGCAAAAAGACTCTTTGAAACATTTATATATATGTAGAAAACTGGCATACTGGATTAGAATCGCACATTTTTCAAGCCTTCAAAAAAGCTCCATGTCCCAGATCTGAGTTGGGGGAGAAAAAGTCAGACTGACCCAGCTGACGGAAGTGGAGTTGGAAAAGTAGGTGGGTGCCACAGAGTGCTGGAAGAGCCAATGGCCCAGTCTGACAATTCACTTCAGCAATCAGGTCAAAGACAAACCACAGCGGACATGCGCGCACACACACACACATGCAACTCGTGCAAACTCAATTACACTCTCTTTGTCTCTCACACATTCACAGGGTGCAAACTGCAAGGTGTGTGTGTGTGTGTGGTGGGTAGATATATGGGCCTTGAAAAGTACATATTATTTTGCAACGCTCACAAACAGAATTCGCATTTCCCCGAGGAGGTAACCATAGAAACAGAATGCTGCTTGAACAATTTCCGTTGTAATTAGTATCAGGCAGTAAGGCAACAAAACAAAACAAGTACTGTCATTACGTATAACTTTATTATAGATTTGCAAATCACAAAAATATGACAAAATAAATGTTATACTATGATTTTTTTTCCATGTGCCCCAAAATGAAGTTGTCAATTAATTTCAAATTTGGGAACAAATTTGCCCACAAAATATGATTAAGTAGGTACACACTACACACACACACACACACACACAATCACATCCATAAAGCTATAACTCTCTGCTTTGATTGACAGGCAACCTCCAAATGAGGTGTCTCTGCACGATGGAAAGATTGTGGTGTTATTTCTTCCAGAGTGAGAGAAGAAATTTACCCATAATGCTGCACACTGTTCTATATAGGAACACAACACATACAATTCACCCTCTCTAAAAATAGCTGGAAACTTCAGGCAAGTGGCAAGTGCAATGCACAACCTCCACTCCGCACAGCAGGACTAAAATCAGCTCAGTGGACGGATTCAATCACGACTCTAATAACATGCATGAAAATGTGGGGGTGACTTTGAATAATCTCCTCAAACGGAACAAAACCGTTTCCCGACACAAGTGTCTGCCATTAGCGATTTCTCCTCACTGGAGAGAAAGCGGGAAATCCGAAAACTGAGATATTGGCGGCCAGAGAGGCAATGACATCATCACCGGCAGCACTGCCACAGAGTATCATGATGACATGGTAGAATAGTGTTTACACTTTTCCGTGGCATTGCGCCCATGCAGACTGTGGGTTTTAGACTGGCTTGGTTGAGTGAAGGCCAAAACCACAGCCATCTCACAGTGGAATGGAAGTTATCATTAGTAGCCTAAAAAACAATATTTGCTGCCTTTTATATACACACACAGGGTGCTAAAGTAACTTTTTGCCACACCAACCAGTGGCAAGGTAATTTGAAACCGTTATGAAGCTGTATTTTCATTGCAGAATATCCATATGATAATGGAATTATTTAGATGTTTTATATTCAGTGTATATCTGAGGAAAACAGTGGAGGTCTTTGTTATAGCATTATACACAGAGAGACCCTATGTGATCAGAATCCCAGTGGGTGATAGTTATCGCCACCTGCCATAATAGTGACAGGTGGTGTTACCGATCACCCATTATGATTTTGTTTCTCACATTTTCATTTTGGCAGCTTAAAGGGATAATTCACCCAAAAATGAAAATTTTGTCATCATTTACTCACCTTAATGTTGTTCCAAACCTGTATGAGTTTCTTTCTTCTGTTGAGCAAAAAAGACGATATTTTAAAGAATGTTGGTAATCAAACAGATGACAATAGACACTGACTTCTGTAGTAGGAAAAAAAATGCTATGGAAGTCAATGGTTTCCGTCAACTGTCCGGTTACTTAATGTTAATGGGTCTCATTCATGAAACATTGGTAAATATATGAGTAAATATGTGAGTGATTTGCGCGTAAAGAGACCTTCCCAAAAACTCTTCTCCTGATTCACAAATACTTCGTAAACGTCAGAAGTGATAGTGAAATGTGTGTGTGTGTTAATGAATTCCAGTCAGTCGTAAATGGGACTTGCGTGCACGCTCATTCTCAATTACCATAAATCCCGCCCATTAAATTCGAATGACAACTATATATGGGCATCATATTATGACAACAAACGAAGGATTTTGGCCATTTTATAGGAAACAATTTCCATAACAATTAAGGGGCCATTAGTTTGCCCAGTCCTATTGAAATCAGTCAATTATTTGATTAAAGTGCTCCGTTTGCAGATGCTATATAGCCTACTGGCTCTCACAATAAAAGTAAAAAGAAAAAACGTATGTAATTACTATATACAATATTTTTTTCAAAATGCTGTGTAAATATGTACCTTATTAAGGTGAATTAAAATGCAGCCTTATTAATGAGCAAAACGTTCAGATGTTAAACGCACTATTTACGCGTGGCTGGGAGCAGGTGTAGATTTCTTTCGTACCAACTAACATTTGGAAAATACGAACATTTTAATGAATCCGAAAATTTACGCCAGAACCACTTTACACACGATTTACACAAAAATTCGTTCTGCTCGTGTTTCATGAATGAGACCCATTATCTTTATATTTTCAGTTTTCATTTTAATTTTTAGGAATTTTGTTATTTGCTATTATTTTTATTTCAGTTTTAGTAATTTTAGTACTTGTTTATGTTTATTTTAGTTAGTTGCCAAGGCAACATTCTAATTTTTGTTGGAGATGGAGTATAATGTTTACATTTTATTTTATTTCACCTTTATTTCACTTAACATTTCTAAGAATGTGTTTTAAACTAGTTTTTCCTTTTTCATAAGCACTCGTACTGTCAAGTCAAGTCAAGTCAAATTTATTTATATAGCGCTTTTACAATTGGTAATTGTTTCAAAGAAGCTTTACATATTAGAAGCACAGAAAAAAAAAGGGAAGTGGTTAAAACTGTACAAACAAGCGTGGTAATATGTAACATATACAAGATGGTGCTACATTAAGCCAATGTCGGCTGACTTCCAGGGGTGGAAAAAACCCCCTAGGAGAAAAACCCAGCGTGCTAGCACTGGGAAAAAAGTCCTAGGAGGGAAAAAACCCCTTGGAAGATATATATATGTAAATGTATATGGAGATCAAAATCTGAATTGTACATTTTTATTATAGAGATTAAAAATCGATTATATATAAATATATGTAAGCGGATACGGGGATTAAAAATCTGAATTATAGATGCAGCCAGAATTGGATCTTTAGGCCCATTGTCTCCTGGGCTACATTGTAGTCAGGTCCAGACACAGGTTCTCCATCTGATCTGGATACGGCCTGGATCCAGCACCCGGCAAACCTCAGGATAAGCAGAGAGACTGATATTAGTGTAGATGCCATTCTTATTCTGATGTACAGGTATGTCTAGTGTTATAGGAAATGTTCTCGGTTCCGGCCGACCTAAATATTGCAGCGTAACAATCCTTTAACGGATTTGAAAAATGTTAATGTATTGATAATGTGTTATGTGTATGCAAGAGCAAAGAGATGTGTTTTTAGTCTAGATTTAAACTGACAGAGTGTGTCTGCTTCCCGAACAATGCTAGGAAGATTGTTCCAGAGTTTAGGTGCTAAATAGGAAAAGGATCTGCCGCCTTCAGTTGATTTTGATATTCTGGGTATTATCAACTGGCCTAAATTCTGAGATCGCAATAAACGTGAAGGACTATAATGCATTAAGAGCTCACTTAGGTACTGGGGAGCTAAACCATTTAGAGCTTTATAAGTAAGTAGCAAGATTTTAAAATCTATACGATGTTTAATAGGGAGCCAATGTAATGTTGACAGAACTGGGCTAATATGGTCATACTTTCTGGTTCTAGTAAGAACTCTAGCTGCCGCATTTTGGACCAACTGTAGTTTGTTTAAAAGCCGAGCAGAACAACCACCCAGTAGAGCGTTACAGTAATCTAGTCTTGAGGTCATGAATGCATGAACAAACTGTTCCGCATTTGTCATTGAGAGCATATGTCATAATTTAGATATATTTTTTAGATGGAAGAAGGCAATTACCTGTCAATTACCTTCATGCTCTGTCAAATTCTCTACTAATTGATCAGTCAATCATGAATTGAACTTTTTTTCCTCAGGGAAAATGGAATCATCAGAAGTGTATCTAGGATGAAAAAAATTAAAAAGAGAGTGCACCCAAAAATGAAAATTTTGCCATCATTTACTCACCCCAATGTTGTTCCAAACCTATATGTGTTTCTTTCTTCTGTTGAACACAAAAGACGATATTTTAAAGAATGTTGGTAACCGGACAGTTGACGGAAACCATTGACTTCCATAGCATTTTTTTTTCCTACTACAGAAGTCAGTGTCTATCGTCATCTGTTTGATTATTTGATCATTCTTTAAAATATCGTCTTTTGTGTTCAACAGAAGAAAGAAACTCATACAGGTTTGGAACAACACAAGTGATTTTTGGGTGCACTCTCTTTTTAATATACACAATATTCCATATATTTCATCCTATACACTTCTGATGATTCCATTTTCCCAGAGGAAAAAGAGTTCAATTCATGAGTGACTGATCAATTAGTAGAGAATTTGACAGAGCATGAAGGTCAATGACAGTATGAGTGTTTACGAAAAAGGAAAAACTAGTTTAAAACGCATTCTTAGAAATTTAAGAGAAATATAGTTGAAATAAAATAAAATATAAACATTATATTCCATCTAAAAATTAGAATATTGCCTTGGCAACTAATTAAAATAAACACAAACAAGTACTACAATTACTAAACCAGAAATAATAAAAAAATAGCAAAATTACTAAAATTGAAATGAAAACTGAAAATATAAAAATAATAACTCATTCAAAATGTTAATAAATACTATAATAGTATGTAAAAAATACTAAAATAACATTGTTTGGTGTCATGTTTTCTGAAGTTTCAAATCATTTACATTTCTACAGATATCACAAATAATTATTTTAAAAATGTCATTAGAGTTTAATAAGTCGCACCACATGACATTGTATTTACTCACATTTGATGTTCAGTGAGTGTTAAATTTGGACTCAGTACACTCAGTATCTATGATTCAGACAAATCCTAGAGGTGTGAACTAGACACCCTCCTCTCCATCTCTATCCCTCCTTCTCTACACCTTCTCACATCCCGTGGGATCAGCCGACCATTTAAATTGAATTCCACATCATTCCAAGAACCATCATCCCTCCTCAGTGACAGATGCGGATGGTTTATTCTAATTGGCACCAAAGGCAGAATTTACTTAGTGAGCATGATCTAACTGCCGTCTCAGCTAATGACTATAATAGCAAGCAGACACTATGGGACTAGCTCTCTTACTCTCTTTATCACACACACACATAATCCCACACTCTACCCCCTGTAGACCAAGCTCTAACGCTCACATTTATAGCAGAACAGAAATCGTTTAAGCTATGGTCCAGGTTGCTGATATGAGCTCTAACACTGTAACAGCTTCCATTACCAGCAGGATAATTTGTAAGACATGACATGCTTTTTATGTTCGTAAGATATGAAATACACACACACGCAAGTTTGTTTTGCTATCAAAGTGAGGGCATTCTATAGGCGAAAACTGTACATTCTATCCCCCACACTACCCCTAAACCTACCCATCACAGAAAACATTCTGCATTTTTACATTTTTAATAAAGCATATTATTTTAAATATGAAGACTCATGAAATGTCCTCATATTTCACGTTTATGTTGTAATACCAGTGTAATAACCATGTCATTATACAAATTTGTGTCCTTATGAATCACAAAAACGCATGCACACACACTGTCTCAGCAATTCTAATAACAATTCTCAAGTCTATTGTTTTTTCCAGCGTGACACAGATGTTATAAAGATGTCAAGCGCAGAGAGAGCAAGATTGGAAAAGGAAATAATTACCACCATCCTCAGGGAAAAGAGACGTGTAAACAGATCACCAGCACTTTTACAGGACAGAATATTTCTAAAATCATGCAGCTGATTTAAGTTGTAAGAACTGATGGCTTTAATGTTAATAAGTAATTTTACAAACATCAAGTATTCATATAAAACATTAACTAATTAATTAAAGCTGAAACGCATTTCTGCAGCACCAGCATCACTAAACAATGTTCAATGTCAAATATCTATCAGAAAAGTTCATTAGCCTCAAAGAAAACGTACAACAGTTGAAGTGCTGCCATATCATGCAGAGATATCATATTATAGCCGCCTCAATATGATGATCATAAACCACTCGGTGATGCAAGACACAAAGTCGAGGGCAATTGTTTTTTCTCCTCGTGTGACACCTTCTCATGCACGTAGAGCAGAACTTTCTAACATTGCATACGGTGGTTGAAAACTTACCAGTGCAAAAAAGTACAGATTTCAAAGAAACATGGAGTTTCTGCCACTTTCCTGATAAAACATTGATTTTTGTTATGATTAAGTAATAGATTTAGCACGCACAGTTTTGGAGAAATGTGTACAGGAATTGCCACAGGTCTCTGCTTGTGAACTTGAGATAAACAGCATTCATTTTCCATTGGGGAATGATTAAGTCACACAAGCTAAACTTTAATTGAGGTTTAGACCTTTTATGCTGAAGACAGCAGACTGTATCAGATTAAAGGTTAGGTCTTGAGCCAGCACCTGTAATCAAAAGAGTTTTTTCCGTTGTAAAAAAATATCACCTTTCCTGAAATGCAATGCAAGATAAGAGGCGAGTTGATGGTGCCATTTTAGATTTGCTTTCCTATGTAATAATTTTAAAGCACTGTAACCATTTTATGGTTCAAGAGCCCTTTGAAAGCTCTTTCTCTGGGTCAAACTTAGGCCAGCAAACTGCATGTTGCATGTAAGCTTCATAAAAAAGAAATAAAACAGGTTGCGAAATTAAAATATAAATAAGGTTGCAATTTTTGTTCTTTTGTCACTTGAGATATGGGTCTTTCTGCACTGTAAAAAAAAATCCCGTTGTTTCTACGGAAAAATACCGGCAGCTGTGGTTACCAGAACAATACTGTAAAAATGACATCAAACCGTAAACATACTTACGGAGTTACATGTGAATTTTACATTTTAAATCTGTTAAATTTACGGTAAAATAACGTATTTCATTAACTGATATAATGTTAATTTACCAACCTAATGAAGTACTAATATCTGTTTTTTATCTTTATAATACACCGACAGTCACCAAACACAGTGGTGATAAGAGTCACATGATGAATCAAAGTTCATCACAAGCAGCTTTTCCACAAGCTGAGAAGCACAATACTAATATATAGAAGGTGCACACAGTGTTATTCACACACAGACTAAACACCATCATGGTAACATGCATGAAATTTTAAAAATGCAATAAACATTAATTTAACAACATTAGATGTAACATAAAACCCTAATGTACATAACTGATTAGAAAAAAATGAGAAAAACTAAGAAGAAACAGAGTTATTTCAACGAAAATATATCAAATGTGAAGTATCACGCAGGGAATTGTGGGAATGTCAATATACGGTTTTTCACTGTAAATTTTACAATGAATTGTTATTTTTCACTTCCAAAAACTGTGAATTTAACGGTATTTTACTGTAAAATTACATTAAATGTACCATTAGATCTATTACAGTTATTCACCGTATATAGTAACGGAAACTTTCTGTAAACCAATTGACAGTTTTTCACCGCAGCATTTTTACAGTCTTTTACTGTTAAAATCACGGTCATTTTTTACAGTGTGCATTGATTATGCAGACATAAAAAAATAAATAAATTCACCCCACAATGTATATGACTACAAATATGTCCTTACAAGGGATTGGAAGCTCTTAGCTCTACAGAAAGGCTTTGAAATCAATCAAAGTGGCTGGTGGAGGGAAGTTAATTCCATCGTGTTTGAGAGTAGACATATTAGAAGAACAGTAAGACATTTTATTCTGTTCGAGTGCTGGAGGAATTTATTCAACAAGGACAACCTGTTAATTCATGAACTAGGCTTTATTTGTGATTTGTAGAGTTTGCCTCAAAGAGTATAGACAAAAGCTACATCCAACACAAAAAATGTACAGTCAATTTGAATAAGCAGCATCTGTGACATGTACAAATATATTCGGTTTGTGTTATCTTGCTGCAACAATGTCAAACAAAACAAAACAAAATCTATGATAGTTTTAAACAAATCTGTAAAACAGAAACAAGGAATATAAAGGGTCAAAAATAAATTGATACATTTTAAATTTCCACTAATTTTAATAAATATAAATTTTACATTAAAAATTTTTTAACTCTCTACAGCACAACGTTGCCCTCAGGCAATGGAACGTTTTCTTAAGCCCTATGTTTAGTAAATGTTTTCTTTAAATGATTACAACCAATTAGAAAGTTCGAGAAAGTACCAAAGAACAGTTCAGTAAGGTGTTAATTTTTTCTTGAATTTGTTCTCATAATTTAATGAGTTTATTCTCGACATTTTATCTCGACTTTTTTTCTCGAAATTTAACGACTTTTTTCTCATAATTTAACGAATTTGTTCTCATAATCGAACAACTTTTTTCACATAATTTAACGAATTTGTTCTCATAATCTAACGACTCTTTTTCTCATAATTTAATGACTTTATTCTCAACATTTTATCTCGACTTTTTTTCTCGAAATTTAACGACTTTTTTCTCATAATTTAACGAATTTGTTCTCATAATCAAACAACTTTTTTCTCGTAATTTAATGACTTTATTCTCAACATTTTATCTAGATTTTTTTTCTCGAAATTTAACGACTTTTTTCTCATAATTTAACGAATTTGTTCTCATAATCAAACAACTTTTTTCTCGTAATTTAATGACTTTATTCTCAACATTTTATCTAGATTTTTTTTCTCGAAATAACGAGTTTTTTCTCATAATTTAACGAATTTGTTCTCATAATCGAACAACTTTTTTCTCGTAATTTAATGAGTTTATTCTCAACATTTTATCTCAACTTTTTTTCTCGAAATTTAAAAGAGTTTTTTCTCATAATTTAACGAATTTGTTCTCATAATCGAACAACTTTTTTCTCGTAATTTAATGACTTTATTCTCAACATTTTATCTCGACTTTTTTTTCGAAATTTAACAAGTTTTTTCTCGTAATTTAATGACTTTATTCTCAACATTTTATCTCGACTTTTTTCTCGAAATATAACAATTTTTTTCTTGTAATTTAATGACTTTATTCTCAACATTTTATCTCGACTTTTTTCTCGAAATATAACGTTTTTTTTCTTGTAATTTAATGACTTTATTCTCAACATTTTATTTCGACTTTTTTCTCAAAATTTAACAACTTTAATATCAAGATGGTTTTATTTTTTTATTATTGCTTGGCCCTAATCCTCTTCCGTACGTTGCCCTGAGGCAACAAAAAAAAAATGTTTTTTTTATCAATAAAATGTTCCCAAATGAACTAAATATTTTTTTTTTCATGTGCCATCAACATGTGTGCAGTAGAGGGTTAATTTAATAATTTTTATTATTATTATTATTTTTCTTTTTTGGGAACTCTATCTTCCAAAATAAAATTAAACATTTCATAAATGTCAGGTTGTAGCAAGTTTTCACATTTTATACAATTAATTATAATATTTGTAAACCAAAACAAAGGTTTTGAATTTTAGTATATTGCCTTTTAAATCGTTGCAATTAAAAATTGTTATATTTCACAATTGTTTGCAACTGTTTAATAGCTGGATCCCATTGTGCGAACATGTTAGGCATAAAAAATGTTAGGCATTAAAAGTGAAAATGTTCAATAGCTTTTTGTAGCCAAGAAGTTGATGTTCAAAAATAAACCTCCTAAATATTGTGACATATAAGTGATTATAAATCCACTTGACTTTTTGTACTTGGTTAACTCATTGTACACAGGGAATGTAGAAGCAGCCAGTGTTCTACTTGCATTAAATGGTGGAGACTGAGAAGAAGAATGGAAATAAAGCGACTCAGGGGAGAGCAGCGAGAAGTGACCTGAACTGGCTCAGAGACAGATACCCACTCTAAATGATGATGAGGACATGAAGAAGAAGTAGTAGTAGTAGAAGAAAAACTAGCATGCCCCACTTTCTGTGTGCATTTTTTTATTAGTATAACCTGGAACTTAACTAGGTCTGCGAAAACTTGATAAACATTAGATCCAACTGTGCCACTATGCTCTCCTGGCTGTATGTGTTACAGTAGCTCTCTGCATTATTGATGCGCGTTTGGAGTCATGGTTTATTCAGGAAGTGCTGCACTGAGTCATCTGCTCCACCGAGAGGGGTCTTAGCGATGCCGAGTAGCGCCGTTTGGGTTACACTGTGCGCTGATCCAACCCATTGATCATTAATCCAACGTGAAAACCAAAAACCAGGTGTGGACTTGAGGGAAACGTCCCTGTCTTTGTCACCTTCTCACTCAATGAAACGTAGGATACATCTCGCGTACACACACACACGTCGAGCACTCTGCCATAATGAGCTGCTCTAATTTCACAGCAGATGGAAAATGTCTCTTTTCTCGCTCCCTCTCACTGACGGTAGCCAGGCTGTGGCCTAGGATCGGGCAGGCCGTATCAAGTGATGGGGAAAGGGTGAAGTGGCTGGTGACTAGCTTAACCACAGTGGAAAAACTGCCTCAGCCCTCATCAATATTTCAGCCGTGCCTGCTGAAAACCAATACTGGCCAACATATTCCATCTTGTCATTGGAAGAGAGGATCGAATGCCGTGCCTTGACATGCTAACATTGTCGCCTTACAAACGGTGATGTAAAGCCTGATGTATTATTCATTGTTTCTCCAGAGGAGAAGGCCGAGGGCTGACGGAGGAGGAGAAGCTATGTAACGGAGGAGGTCAAGGAGAAGTGAGGGAGAAGGCCAAATCGAGATGATGAAATGAAAGAAGTCATTTCAGACATATGCTCCCTGTGTCACTTCAGGCTAATGGTCTCAGGGATGTGATAACAACGGTGAACCCAAATGCCACAGTAATTAGCAGGCCGGTTAAACCGCTGGGTTAGGGTAGTAGTCGATAGGTCATCAATGTCATATTGGAGGCAACTGGCCTTCGCGTGCACCGTTTCCTCAGAAACTGTCAGATCTCCAGTTCCATCTTCTGTCGAGTGAACTGGCCACTGCACTATCAATTATTCAACAGGATTCTGTAATCACACAATGCATACATCATCCCAGAACAGTATATTTTCCTTCAACAGATGTTGTGCTATATGTGTCATATGTCATTGCACACACAGAGGGCAGATCTGAACTGAGAATGTGCTTTAAAGGGTTAGTTCACCCAAAAATGAAAATTCTGTCATTAATTACTCACCCTCATGTCATTCCCGAAAGACGTTCGTTCATCTTCGGAACGCAAATGAAGATCTTTTTAATGAAAACTAAGAGTTTTCTGTCCCTCCATTGACAGCCTATGCAACTACCACTTTCAAGCCCCAGAAAGGTTCATTTATTTTGTAAATAAAGAGGTAAATTATGTTGTTTTGTGCAAACTAAGCACCTATAAAATTGAGGTTAAACCACTGGAGTCACATGGATTACTTTTATGATGTCTTTACTATCATCAATGATAGGTTGACAATGGAGGGACAGAAATCTCTCAGATTTAATGAAAAAAATCTTCATTTGTGTTCCAAAGATGCAGGTTTGAACCAAATGAGGGTGAGTAATTAATGGCAGAATTTTCAATTTTGGTTAAACTAACCCATTAAATTGATTACATTTCTGAATTTGAATTGAGGTAGCTGACAATGTATAAGTTTAATACAAATTTGAATGTAATTAGAATAAAGAAAGAATGAAAGTTAAAAGTGCCCTAGAATCAAAAATTGAATTTACCTCGGCATAGTTAAATAACAAGAGTTCAGTACATGGATATGACATACAGTGAGTCTCAAAATCCATTGTTTCCTCCTTTTTATATAAATCTCATTTGTTTAAAAGACCTCCGAAGAACAGGCGAATCTCAACATAACACAGACTGTTACGTAACAGTCGGGGTGTACGCCCCCAATATTTGCATATGCCAGCCCATGATCCCAACATTATGAAAGGCATTAGACAAGAGCAGAACGTTTGGATGTGCACAGCTGAATCATCAGACTAGGTAAGCAAGCAAGAACAATAGCAAAAAATGGCAGATGGAGCAATAATAACTGACATGATCCATGATAACATGATATTTTTAGTGATATTTGTGAATTGTCTTTCTAAATGTTTCATTAGCATGTTGCTAATGTACTGTTAAATGAGGTTAAAGTTACCATCGTTTCTTACTGTATTCACAGAGACAAGACTGTCGTTATTTTCATTTTTAAACACTTGCAGTCTGTATAATTCATAAACACAACTTCATTCTTTATAAATCTCTCCTACAGTGTAGCATTAGCCGTTAGCCACGGAGCATAGCCTCAAATTCATTCAGAATCAAATGTAAACATCAAAATAAACACTGTACTTGCGCGATTAGACATGCTGCATGACGAACACTTTGTAAAGATCCATTTTGAGAGTTGTATTAGCTGTTTGAACTTTTTTTATGTTGTTTAAGGCAAGCGTGAGCTCTTGGGGCGTGGAGCATCAGATTTAAAGGGCCACACACCCTGAATCGGCTCATTTCCAATTATGCCCCAAAATAGGCAGCTAAAAAAATGAATAAAAAAAAAAAGAACAATGGGGTATTTTGAGCTGAAACTTCACAGACACATTCAGGGGACACCTTAGACTTATATTACATCTTTTAAAAAAAAACAAGTTCTAGGGCACCTTTAAACAAATTTATATAACTACAGTAAGTGTAGTTTTTAGTAATGCATTTCATTTTTCAGTATGAATTACCCATAAACATGCTATCATACATGTAGCATGTGGGGTATTTCTTGAAACATCAAATGCTATAGAAATGTGTATTTTTATATCTCATATTTAATAAATTTAATTGTATTAACCATGGGGGGAAAACACTTGTCAGAAAATGTCATTAACCCCAAATTTTTATATACATGAAATGTAAAGGTGCAGCCCTTGATGGTCACTATAATACTATATTTAATAATAATGGCTAATATATGATTGGCTTTTCTGTATTGTGCTGCATTGACTCATATTGTGCTTACGTTTTTTGTTACAGAAAAAAAAAATCTGTTCCACTATTATTATATGAAATAATAGAAAGCTATAGGTTAAAGGCAATGAATATATTACTCAATGTTTCATGTAAACAAAACTTTTTCATGAATTCATATTTCCTGCACAGTGGGGTATTTCCAGGCCTCTTTTGATTTCTAACAGATAAAGAGAGTAGGAAAACATGAGTAAGAGAGGAAATGACTGTATTTCTAGAGCAGACTGTATCACTGCACCCCTTTCTCTTCACCAGATGGTACAATCCACATGCACTCAGATCAGCAGAATAACCCTTAGTCACAGTTGTCCAGATAATGACCTAAACTCAACCCCTCCCCTACTTCAAACAGCTATTATTTACTGGCTTATCTTTGCTTTCTTTCCCAAGGGGGCAAAGAGGCAGGTGGGCAGACTGGTGGCACAGAGGGCTGTTTTACTGTAAACTCCCTCCAAAAGCCCCCCACACTCATCAGAGGCTGATTGTTCTGGCTTCCCGTTTTCCTCCCACGAGGCTTGAGTTAGGATAGATTTAGCTGAGTCTTGTGCATGTGTTTGCGTGTCAATGCAGACTGTTGAACCAACAAATACACACCCATAAAGGAAAATAAGAAAATAACCTCTAAAGAAAACTCAGAAGATGAGCTTCAATTTCAGCATCTCATTTCCCCGAACAAGACCTGTTTATTATCCGGGCTAAATCCTCAGTTGATCTCGATTTTATGAGCCCTCGTCCGCTTTGCAGCGGCTCTTACAGCTCTAATGGATGTTTGGCTCTCATAATGACTCCCATTTCATGAATATCATGTGCTCCTGCAGCAGATGTGGAGCCGTTCCAGACAGACAGCACCTTCTGTGTGTGTGTATGTTTACATTAGTAAACATAGTGGCGGTGTGTGTGTGTGTGTGTGTGTGTGTTGACTCAAGTTATTGATGGGGAGAATGACTGGAGAGTAAACAGGTTTGTTGATGTAATCATATTATAGCTTCGTTTTTCCTTCCACTTTGTGAACTTTCAGTTCCCTTTCTTTTCACCAGACAGACGAACCGCAAAGCACGAAAAGAAGCAGAAAAAGTTAAAGGGAAAGTTTACAGAACAGAAAAAATTATTCATGTTGTTCCAAACTGGTATGAACTTTCTTTCTTCTGTGGAACACAAAAGGAGATGTTTAGTAGAATGTTCATGCTGCTATTTTCCATATAATGAAAGTGATTGGGGATACTCCAAGTATATACATCACCTTGACATTTAGTCACTGCAAAACTCTTTAGTGGTTTATGGAAGAGAGAAAATCAAACAGGTTTGGAATGACATGACAAATGATGACAGAATTTTCATTTCGGCTGAAGTATCCCTTTGAACATCACAAGGCATGACTTTACTTGTACAAGGATCTAGGCAGACACACAGAAGATATGAAAACCATGATATATCATATTAAAATTCAGTCTTATGGTTGCTCAGAAAGGCAATACATAAACTTATCTGGCCCAAAGTCACAAAGGACACCCATATACACAAACAGGTAGCGAGTCACAAGAACTACAAGTTTCCATAACCTCAAAGGGTGGATCACACAATGATTGGAGATTGTGTCACTTAAGTCACAAGGTCAAAACTAAAGTACATCTGACAGAGTGAATCACACTGTAATTCCACTGGGATGGAAAATTCTACAGGAAACTCGGCACCATCAAAAAGTATATATTATATATATATATATATATATATATATATATATATATATATATATATATATATATATATATATATATATATATACGTATATAGTATGAATATTCACATGGCAAGTAGACACTTCATAATGTCTGAATGTCATTATTAGAAAACAATATATCAAACTGTAAAATTGTATATATAAATGTATACTGGGATGCACTATTCCTTAAGGTGCTTTAGTTACAGTGTAATAATACAAGTAAGTACAAAGTAATTACTATATAATTAAGGTTACGTTTGGTTTAGGGTTAGTTGCTTATGCATAATTTACAGTTATTACCATGTAGTACGTGTAAGAATGTACATGTATGTATAAAACATACATTTAACTGTATATATACAGTTATATGTATGTGTTATACACAAACACAACCATATACAGTTTCAAATTAAGATATTTATACTTCTGGTTTTAAAACTTGTGGTTATTCAGTTCGGCCACCTGCATGACTGACAAAAATGGCTCCGAAAAATGAAGTCAGTTCCCAAACCAAAGAAATGCCAATGTCAAATGAAATCATCACACATTACGAATACTTTTTAGGGGCCACTGGACATGCATATGACTTTTACGCTATACTCATGAAACCATCAAAGCTTATTTTATATCTCTCACATTTGTCTGAGTTTGTTCAATTGTCTATAGCAGGGGTGTCCAAACTCGGTCCTGGAGGGCCACAGCCCTGCAGAGTTTAGCTCCATCTTGCCTCAACACACCACACTGAAAGTTTCTAGTATGCCTATTAAGACCTTTATTAGCTGGTTTAGGTGTGTTCAATTGGGGTTGGAGCTGAACTCTGCAGGACAGTGGCCCTCCAGCAGCAGGACTGGACAACCTTGGTCTAAAGCAACATGATGAGTCTTCCAAGAGGAATGAGAGGGAATGAGAAAGACAGACAGGCAGCTGTTGGGAGTTGCCCAGTTCTGATGCAGAGCCCCAGGTGGTGTGTCAGACAGCTGTGGAAACATAGGGGGAAGTCCCACTGGCTTTTAGGGAGATTTCCCTCCAAACTCTTTAGTACAGAAGCTTCCCAAATACCAACACTAGGCCACCGGACCCCAGTTACAATCATTACAGATTGAGCTTTCAGGCTGAGTCACGTAAAGATTTTGGCATGTGTCAGAATGGAAATCTAACCTTTAAAAAGTGTGAGCTAATTAACAACAACTGTTAGAGACAATGACAAATGAACAGCAAAATTTCTGTCGCTAAATAACGAGAGGAATTCGCTTGGTGCTGAGCTAAGCATTTACCTTATATGGTGCCAACCCTGACAAACCAGATTCTTGGTGCACAACATACCATAAACACACACACACACACTCGTGCACACAGTCTTGTCATTCTGAGGTTGGTCACAGGATCTACAACAAGCACAAAATGGAGATAGGAATGTAACAGGGAACATTTTTTACTATTTTCAAGAAAAGTTTCAATTTGATATATTGTCACCAAATATTGGATTCAATCTTTTTATCAGCTTGTTTGTAGAAATAGAAAACCTGTCTGAATTGAAAGAAAACAAGTTGATAAAAAGATTGAATTCAATATTTGACAATAACATAGCATAAAAAGAGATTCATAAGCATTTTTTGCAGCCCGGTCATTTGCAACAGATATATATTACATACATATATATACACATACATATATATATATACACATACATATATATATATACACATACATACATACATACATATTATATATATACATATTATATATATATATATATATATATATATATATACATATATATATATATATATATATATATATATATATATATATATATATATATATATATATATATATATATATATATATATATATACATATACATACATATACATACATACATACATACATACATACATATACACAGTATGAGAATTTCTAATTCATAAATATCTTTATATTTTGGGGAGTCACACCACATGACATTTACAACTTGAACTTACCTTTTTTCGGCATGTTTTTCTACATGACTTGCATGGTAGACGAAGGGTTTTTTAGAAGATTTCTAAGCATAAATAAATATTTTAACAAAAACACACATGCACACAGTCTTTTCTTTCTGAGCTTGGTCATGTGATCTAAGACAAGCTCAAAAGGGAGGTAGGAATGGAACGGGGGAAACCCTAGTCTGGAAATGTCAACCCTTGATCAAAACCCCTTTCCAAGACCTCCGTCATAGTCCTTGAAGATATTTAAAGAACTCACCCTGCTCATAAATCAGACCTGAGTCACATTTCAGAGTTGTGTAAAATGCTTTCACCTTTTAGGGGATCCCCTTCACTACCAGTAATGCGAAGGGTCACTTTTCAAGAGCCCCGGGAATTCCATACATGGATATTCCCATTCTGAATTCTTCAAAATAAAATCTCAAATGCATGTATATCCTCTGATGTTCATATCTGTCGTAGGGTTCCTGAAACTGGCTGTGCTAAGCCACTATGCTTTTCAGTGTCTATAAAAGGGAATTTTTCTCTGGACTCTTATCAGAGTCCAGTCTTGGTGTCTCTAAGGGCTGAAAGGTTCAGTCTGACAGCCTTTTATTAACAGTTCTGCCAGTCTGTGAAACCCCACAGTTATCAGAGCGGTGGTTATAAATGGTGCCCAGCTACAGCCAACTGAGCGACCAAAGGAACGCTTACATTCACACATTTACTCATTCAACAGGAGGGAAAATGGACATAGAAGTAGAGATATGAAATGACTGAAGACTGACCTTTTGAGCAACACCACTAGTGCATTGTGTTCCAAGGGAAAAAAAGATATCTATAGGCAGATAGATAGATAAGAAACATTTTTAAACAATTAAATTATAAGTTTCAATTGACTGTAAAAATGTCATGTGATTAAAAGTGATATTTTTTGTATATTCAGTATATATGTGACTGCACATCTTAATTATTTTCAATATATTTCAATAATTTATATTTTAGAATTATTTTTCAAATATGTTTTATTACTTTTTTAACAAATATTGCATTATTAATCTATAAATATCATTAGGAGTCACGACACTGAACTAACCTTGCCTTGTCATAAAAAGATCAAGTAATCTGATATTTTTTCCTGCAATTTTCTGCTTGTTCTTGGTGAACAAAAGTTTTTCAAAGATTTATAGCAGTAAATAAATAAATAAACTTCATTATGATATCAAACAATAGTATCACACATCACAACATTTATTGACCCATATAGGTTTCATGAACATGACAGCTTATGGAAAATGGTGATAAAAAGTTAACTCTTCTCAACAGACACAGGTGGAATTGCATGCGGAAAAATAGTGATCAAACAATAAAGGACAACAACACTTCAGTTGAAGGGCTGAATGCATGTATGAAATGTTTACACAGCATAAAGAAACGCTGGAAGGTATTTAATGGTGTGTGTGTGTGCTGTGTGTGTTTGTACACGTGTTTGTACGCATTCACTTCCATGCTGTTGTGGGTTTGGCAGAAAGTCAGTGGGAGCTAAATAAAGCAAGCATTATTCTCCCCTGCCCCATTGTCACACAGTGTGCCACACACAAACAAACACACACATACACGCGCATGCGCGCATGCACACACACACACACACACATACACACACACACACACACACGCACACACACACACAATATACTCACAGTGACCTCTAGCCCTGGCTGCCATACTGTATCTGGGGTCTTTTATCATTTTGACAAGACTAACTGATGTACCACCGTAAGACACTTGTATACGGTTTCTAAATCTTCAGCATCAATAACAGCGAAATAAAAGAGTAAATAAAATGCAGAACGCTGGTCTGACTCTACCTCGTTTATTGTGTGTGTGCTGACTGCAGACTATCTTTTTGTCTTGCAAATAAAACCTCCCTTTTCCAGTGCAGTGCAGTGTCTGAATAGATGCCCACACCTGTGTGTTAGTCACGGATCACACACACAAATACACAGTGTTAGTTGCCTTGTTGCCAGCTCACCTCTATTATGCTTTCAGGCCATCTCATCACCAGGCTCAGTGATCAATGGCAATAATTAGTCACAGCATAGAGAGATCAGATGATAAACAGAATATTAGATAAAGTTCGAAAAGGCTGCAATCTACAATCAGCTGACACATTTTTTTAATCAGTACACAGGGTGTGTGTCGTGTTTTCCAGCTAAAATATTTACAAATATTAGATAAAAAAGATAAAAACTGTTAATAAAAAAATTCCACTATGAGACAATGGAAAAATAGTTTCCAAGATAAAAAAAAAAAAAACCTTTTAAAAATGTAGTTTAAAACATGAGCCAAATGTACTTTAAAAAAAAAAAAAAAAACTACTATTACTAACAACTATTTTAAAATACTATTATTTTTAAGAAACATTTTGATTTAACAACTCTAAAGATGTCATACAGTACGGAAGAGGATTAGGGCCAAGCAATAATAAAAAAATAAAACCATCTTGAGATTAAAGTTGTTAAATTCCGAGAAAAAAGTCGAGATAAAATGTTGAGAATAAAGTCATTAAATAATGAGAAAAAAACATTAAATTTCGAGAAAAAAGTCGAAATAAAATGTTGAGAATAAAGTAATTAAATTATGAGAATAAAGACAAGTTACTAGAATAAAGTCGTTAAATTATGAGAAAATATTCATTCAATTATGAGAAAAATGTTGTTAAATTTAAAAAAAAGTCGAGATAAAATGTTGAGAATAAAGTCATTAAATTATGAGAAAAAAGTCGTTAAATTACGAATTTGTTCTCATAATTTAACGACTTTTTTCTCGTAATTTAATGTCTTTATTCTCATAATTTAATGAGTTTATTCTCAACATTTTATTTCGACTTTTTTCTCGAAATGTAACGACATTTTTCTCATAATTTAACGAATTTGTTCTCGTAATTTAACAACTTTTTTTCGTAATTTAATGACTTTATTCTCAACATTTTATCTCGACTTTTTTCTCAGAATTTAACAATTTTCTTCTCGTAATTTAATGAGTTTATTCTCAACATTTTATTTAGACTTTTTTCTTGAAATTTAACAACTTTAATCTCGAGATGGTTTTATTTTTTTTATTATTGCTTGGCCCTAATCCTCTTCCATGCATACGTGGTGTAACAGCCAAATAAAGTAATATTTTCGGCTAATTGTTACATAAAAATCATTTTTTAATCAGCATGTCTTGTTTCTAGTAAAAAATATTTAAACACCTTTAAAAAGGTAAACTGTTAAAAGCATAAAAGTAATACATAAATTAATTAATTAAATAAATTATTAATTATTAATAAAAAAGCTAAACAAATAAACAAACAAATAATCTGCCAAAAAGACACAAAAAATAAACTTAATTAAAGAAGAGGCTCAATATATTATGCACGTTTGCTTTTCAAATAAATTGATAGCAAGATTAAAATACTGATTAAGAAAAAAAAAAAAAAAATTCCCTCTCCCAGTGAAGAGGTGGGAGCTCAGTGAGCACTTTATCTCATCTTTCCTAAATATTTTGCAGATTTGTTCAGAATATGAATTAATAATTAATTCAGCAGACAGAGGGAAGGTAAGAGGAGTGAAAAGGTAAACACTATAATACATTTTAAATGAGACTGAACTAGGGACATGTAAACAATGCATTAATATTTGACATGTTTAGATCAAATTTAAAAAAAGAAAAAAGAATGACAGCAGTTATTAGTGGAAAATATGTTATCTGTTGCAGAACCTGATTTCACCAAGTGCAGCACATCCCTGGAACAACATTCCAATCAACCAATCAATCAGATATGAGGGACCGGTTTATGTCAAGTTTAGGCTTACAACCAGGGTTAGGTGCTTCTACATTAGTGTTATTCACCTATCATTTCCCTCTGATATTAGGGATAACTACGGGTAGGGTTGTGTATAAGGGTAGGGATTTAGTTAGGATTAAATGTTCGGACAGGAATGTTGTTCCAGGATAAACAAAATACATTGACCCAGGAATGCGTCTAACTCTGCAAAATCAGGACATGCCATATCTGTTCCAAGGCAACTCATACCCCAGATAGCAACTCAATAGCACACTTCACACACAGTAGACATCAAGGTTTCCAGACACATTTTATCTGTCAGAATCTACCGAAGTAACCGAAGAGAATTAGTTGGCAAGTTGTAGCAATAATGGATGACACATTTAAACACACCGTAACCCCTGGTGTCCATATATTCAATTTTTAATATAATGTGCAGGAGAAATTATGTTTATGATTGAAGTGAATTGTGATTTGAACTGAATTTGAATCAAATCTGAATTGAATTCCAGTTGCTTTATATGCAAAAGCGTCCTTACAGTTCACACACAACTGCTGTAAACATAGTGACAAAAGCAAACAATCAAAGATTGTTTGCCACTTCCATTTACACTAGACAGTGTCATCACAATTAACATTTTCTATTTCAGATTATGTCACAGAATGCAACACAGAATGCAAACTGATCCATGTGTGAAAGCAGCATATTTGGAATTCTAAAATGGGGCTGACAACCATTTTCAGCTGCTGTGTGAACGTAACCACTTCTAAATGTCCCTATGCAGCTGAACCCAATTAAAATAAAGTGCTGCAAGACCAGACTATTATTTTGATCGGTTACACCTCAGTCTTTCTTGTTTTCGCTCTCTGTCTATCACTTTCTCCTTCTGTCTCTCTCAAACAGCCCTCATTCTTTTATCATGTCTATATTGATGCTGATGAGAACACTATAGGCCTACACATCTGGCCCCACACACACACACACACACACAAGTTCTCTTCCTCTCCACTTTCAGTCTGAACAAGCTGAGCTACAGTTGGGAGGAGAAATGTGTATATTTATAGAAAAGCAGACTGACTAAAATGGCTGAATGACTGGTTGTGTGGCAAAACGTTATATTTAACGCACCATGATGTCAACACCAGACTGGACCGTTGCCATGGTTTCTCCCTCACTTGGCTGAGGAGGGCGCTTCTTATCAGCAATATACAGGGACAGATGTTGAGGCACAGTGATGGGCTCTCTCTCACACACACATACACACAACTGACAAGAGACATGGCAAGCAACATTAGATCATACTGAAAAAGCCATAACGATGATCTGGTGAGGACGATGCATTTTTGCAGAGGACCTGGTAAAAATCACAGAGCGAATAAATATTGTTCTAAATGCCTGGAAAACTATTTTTATTTAATTACAGGTTTGTAGATGCTGTTGACGAGGGAAGCGGTGTACCCACACTGAGCTATTAGCTCGACTGCTGTTCTCAGGAGGCTGGTGTGTGCGGCTTATTTCACTACCTTAACTTGCAAACAGAAAACCAAATAGAGCCATGCTGTAAAAGTCTTAGAACTGTTCTGAGAACTGATTTCTGCTGCACCTGTAACACTTGACATTACAAGAAAAAAACAAAAAAACGACAACTCAGATCTATAAATACTTTTTAGTTTAAAAATATGCATTTTGTTTGAGAATGAGATTTTGTCACATGCAGTAATGAGAATTTGACCGAGAAATTAATTTATCAGCATAGCATGTTTTTTCATTAAAGGGTTAGTTCACCCAAAAATGAAAATTCTGTCATTTATTACTTACCCTCATGCTGTTCCACACCCGTAAGACCTTCGTTCATCTTCAGAACACAAATTAAGATATTTTAGTTGAAATCTGATGACTCAGTGAGGCCTGCATAGCCAGCAATGACATTTCCTTTCTCAAGATCCATAAAGGTACTAAAAACATATTTAAATCAGTTCATGTGAGTAAAGTGGTTCAATATTAATATTATAAAGCGACGAGAATATTTTTGGTGCGCCAAAAAAACAAAATATCGACTTATTTAGTGATGGCCGACTTCAAAACACTGCTTCAGGAAGCATCGGAGCATAAATGAATCAGTGTGTCGAATCTGCTGTTCGGAGCGCCAAAGTCACGTGATTTCAGCCGTTTGGCAGTTTGACACACGATCTGAATCATGATTCGATACACTGATTAATTTATGCTCCGAATCTTCCTGAAGCAGTGTTTTGAAATCGACCATCAATAAATAAGTCTTATTTTGTTTTTTTTTTGGCTCACCAAAAATATTCTCGTTGTTTTATAATATTAATGTTGAACCACTGTACTCACATGAACCGATTTAAATATGTGTTTAGTACCTTTATGGATCTTGAGAGAGGAAGTGTCATTGGTCCTATGAAGGCCTCACGGAGCCATCGGATTTCAACTAAAATATCTTAATTTGTGTTCTGAAGATGAACGAAGGTCTTACGGGTGTGGAACGGCATGAGGGTGAGTAATAAATGACAGAATTTTCATTTTTGGGTGAACTAACCCTTTAATTTATAACATTGGTAAATTATTATTATTTCTTTTAAAATGTCTTTTTTCTTTTAAAATATTTTTGAAATGGAAACAAATGCTCATAATGCAAAGACTGTAATAAAATAAACACAAACACCCCTCCTCAAAATACTACAATGACAAATTGATGAAAAACAATGACACATACATATATACATATATGTATACACACACGTTAGTGTTGTCAAAAGTACCGGTATTTCGGTACCAAGTCGATCAATCGATCGATAGATATATAGACATAATGAATCCATAAACACTATATGCCTTGTTGTTTTCTCCTTAGCATTGCCTGTTTGTTAATATCGCAGTTTTCTTCCTGCTTTTATATGGTCTTCTGCTGTCAACAATATTTCATTCCTCTTTCAAAGACATGTTTTTCTCATTCCTCTTTCTCTTTTATTCTCCTGCATTTCAAAAACAAATAAGCTCTATTTCACAGAAATAGGGTATTACATCACCTTAAGCTGAAAAAAAAGTCTGGATACGTCACATGACATGACGCAAGTTCCCACTGAAAATCAAGTGAATATTGAAGTATTAAACTGTTTAGTGAGTCACATCCATTGCTGTTGAGTACAATACTGTGAATTAAGTAGCCTTGAAGGCTCTCACGGAGCATGTAGTAAAGTAGTCCTAATGCATGTTAGTTGTCTGGAAGACTAAAAGGGCTGTAGAGCCGAGAAGGAGAGAGAGACACTCCAGTAATCCTGAAACACTTCAAAGTGAAAGATGCTGTGGATTTCTTTAAGAGTTCAAGCTGTGAGAAGTGGAAAGTGTTTGTATATATTAAAATATTTCTTATGTGTCAAATAAATATGACATTTCCAGAATAATATCTTTTCAAAGACAAACTGGTGTCTCCTCTTTTTTTTAAAACATTTTTTTTTTTTTTTTTTTTTTTTAAGTAAGGGACGGCCTTTAACTCTCCACCCTGTTATATGTATGTCACTGTTTTTTTTTTTTTTTTTAAAGTGTCATGGTTTCGTTTCAAGGACTCTTAGTTTGCTTCTCTTTGTTTTCCAGCTTCCTTCTGTCTTGTGTTCTCACTCATCATTTGTTGCTATGGGGATTCATTGTGTTAGTAATTAGATCCCACGTGTTGGATTTTCAGTCCTTCAGTTTGCTTAGTTCTTGGTTACTTGCATTGTGTTGGATTATACTCTTTCGTTTTGTTTAATAAAGTTACTTTGCTACTTTTATCCCTAAACTCTTCATTGTCTTCTTCGTGGACCAGAACTGTGAATACTGGACCAGAACTGTGAACCGTGAACTGTGGGTTTGGGGGGAAATCACATTGTGAAATAAATGTTTTTCTCCAAAAAACGTTGGCCACAATTATTGGCACCCCTAGAATTTTTTATGAGTAATATATCTCTGAAGGATATTCCCATTCATATTTACATTTTTTTTTTAGGGTGATCATGAACATGAAATTGTCCAGTCAGGAGTACAAATACCCAAATTCCCTTAATCATCCATCACAATGAGTAAAACCAAAGAATATAGTTCTGATGTGCAGCAAAAGATTGTTGAGCTTCACAAAATAGAAAATGGCTGTAAGAAAATAGCTAAAGCATTGAAAATCCCCATTTCCACCATCAGGGCAATACTTAAGAAGTTCCAATCAACTAAAGATGTTACAAATCTGCTTGGAAGAGGACGTGTGTCTAAATCATCCTAATGCATGGTGAGGAGGAAAGTTTGAGTGGCCAAAGACTCTCCAAGGATCACAGCTGAAGAATTGCAGAGATTAGTTGAGCCTTAAGTCTCAGAAAGCCTATCAAACAGCACCTACATCCCCACAAGTTGTTCAGGAGGGTTTCAAGAAAAATCCTCTGCTCTCATCCAGAAACAATCTCCAGCATATTCAGTTGTCAGACAGGACTGGAACTTCAAACGGGACTGGCTTCTATGGCCAGATGACAACTAAAAAAAAAGAGCTTTTTGGCAGCAAACCCACCAGATGGGTTTGGTACACACATGGATAAAAAGTACCCTATGCCCACAGTTAAATATACTGCTGCATCTTTAATGTTGTGGGCCTATTTTTCTGCTGGAGATCCTGGACATCTTTTTCAGATAACATGGTATCATAGATTCTATCAAATACCAACAGATAAAAAAACAAAACCTGACCGCTTCTGCTAGAAATCCAATAATTATTTATTATATATGAATGATAATCATATTGTAGCATCATAACTTTGAGCACAAGCCTAGTGAAATATCAGCTCATTTGATTCTGGTCTTTATCTGACAAGATGTTTAAAATCTTACCTAATCATTACAAAATGAAAACGACATAATTTCATAAATTGACCCACCTATTTTTTTTCAAGCTATTCAATCATTGTCAACTTGGAAGTGTTACGAGAAAGTGGGAGGTGCAGCAGAGGAATCAAAAGAGAGAGAGAAAAGAGAGGAGCGATTACAAGATGTGAGAGTGTGTGTGAGCCATGCTGAGCTGAATACACACAGAAAGACATTGGTGCTATTTTTAAGCAGTGCGTCTGAAATATATAGGGAATGAGATCGGAGAATAATCTTCCATTATGCATGAATGTACAGAATTCTGAAATAAAGCACTGCAAATCAGGAGCATTTTACACACTCTACTGAAGCATGTCACTGCACAGTGCAAAAATAAAGCAGCCTATGGGACTCTGATATGTTAATCAGTGTGGCCTCAAATGTCACACACACACACACCTACATAAAATGAATCCCTACAGATGAACTGCAATGATGTAGAGTTGACAGGAATAGTATAAAATGGCATCTTGAGGTACAACGGAGTGTAGTATTCTATTCTAGTAGTCTTTATTAGATATTGTTTTGAGGGACTTTGTTTTCATTACATTGGTGAAAAAAGCAAAATGAGGGTGAAGAAAGGAAGTAATTCTATCATAACTCTTAGAGTGTTTGGCAATGTTAATGAATATGACAATGTTGATATGTTTGGTCTTGGCGGAATAGATTGCTACACTGCTGCTGATGTTGGTTATTGCTGCTGCTGCAAGTATGGGACAAGCTGCTGTGAGCAAGTAAGACATGCTGCTGCTCTACAAAATAGAATACATGAATTACTCGTAGCAGATCTATACAGGTGGAGCTGGGGAAGTAGGAGTGTTTCTGAAAGCATGCTGCAAAATGTTACAGTAAATGCTGGTTTTGAAGGTTGAGCAGCAAGCTCATTGGCTACTGATACAGCAAGAACCAATCAGCAGCGCCCTATAGATAATGATGTGATTGCGAGCAGATTGAGTTAAGGACCTATCAGCCTTCGGCATCTAGAGTTTCATGACAGAACTTGATATTTATGATTTGTCTATAAAGAAAAACACTTTATGTAGTGTTCTTTATGTACACAAACTTGCATACGAGACTTCTTAAAAAAAAATCTCTTAAAAAAAAAAAAACACTTTTGAATCAAAATATTATTAAAATTTACTGAAATGACCAAATCAACAACACACAAACATACACACACGTATTATATATATATATATATATATATATATATATATATATATATATATATATATATATATATATATATATATATATATATATATATATATATATCCTACACAGACTCTTGTTCAAGTAAAAAAGTCAAAGTCCAAATCAAAGCATGATTAACCAACCTCAAGAGCTCCTTATTACAGTATAAGCCTTTAATCTGCTATCAGCAGCCACTGAAAATGCAGAGTCAGATATCTGTGACTGCTCTCCACATCCCATCATTCCCCACTAACCCTGAACTGTTTGACCCCACTGCCAAGCACTTGGATACCTGGAAAACAGACCTGCATTTCGCAAACACACACTCATACATGAAATAAGTGATGAGTGCTCAGTTACCTAGAAGGGGAAGGAGATAAACACAGATTAACACCAGACACATAACACCAGACTAACTTTCCGATGGACTTGGGCAAAAGGCATGACCTGATCTTTCTTACACATCTAGGACAATGTACATATGACTCACATTGGACAGTGTAGTTGATATGGGTTTGGTGTCTGGTGAGCTGGTGTGAGTGTCAACAGTGTTAATTACATAATGAAGCCAGTGTTAATACTGGAGGGGATGAAAAAGGGCAAATTTAGCTTAAGACAGAGAGGAAGGAGTAATCACATCTCACATCATCCCACACACATCAAGGTAATCACAGTGTACACAAACACACAGTGTGTATCTGAGCTCATTAGCAGCTTAGTATATTTGCGATTGTGTGAATCAGATGTTTGGGCCTATAAGCAGAAGAAACTCATGAAAACTTCACAACACTTCAAACACTATGAGTATGTGAACACACACACAGCTCAATGGCATGACTGAAGCACTGGATGCTCTGTCAAGTGTGTGAATGTGAATCTTTTACCTCTGCTTGAGCTGTTACAGAGAACACACACACTTTTGGGTAGTAATTAAATCATCTTTGTGCTGTAGACAGAGCGATCACACAATGATGTTCCCTTCAAATGGGTTAAGCAGTGAAGTGTAAACTTTACGTATGGAAATGAAAAATATTGTGAATTTCAAATGAAAAAGTCACACTGAGATATAAAGTTGCAATTATGAGAAATTGTGTCACAATTATGAGATAAAGTTACAATTATAACAAATAACATTTCATTGTATATCTACTTTTTGTTTCAAATCAGCAGCTCCATAATTCTGTAACTCCTTAGCAACAAAGCAGGGTTCATTTCCTCCCTACATGACACTATAATGAACACACAAAGAAGCGGCAAGCTTTGTCTCTTAAATCAGAGATGTGGTGTCTTTGGGAAACTGTACCCAAAATAATGATGATCTGATTTGATTGTCAGAACATTTACTATTTTTTTTTTCAGTTAAAGACCCTATGTAATAAAACTGTACTTCTCTTTCGATACAATTCACTCGCATTACGTCAGTTACTGAGTCTTATGGGGAAAACTCACAATTTTTCCTCACAAAACTGAAGCCTGATTGGTTCCCGTCTGTGCACCTGCACAGATTAAAGGCTTTTCAGCCCACCGAAACGGGCGGGGCTGACTGCATATTTAAGTCGCGCTGAAAGCCATTTTCATCAGAATTTTTCTCCTTCAAGCTCGAAGATCAACTCGCTGACTCCAAAGAGAAGAAAGAAGCCTTCTGCTTGCCGTAGAACAAGCCTCATGCAGCGGATTAACCGTGCTTCGACAGCTGCAGCTGATTCAGCATTTCTCCCCTGCTGCCCTACAGCAAATTCAAGTGGCGTTTGGTTCAAAATATCGTGCCACAAGTGTGGATGTTTTGGGCAAGTAAAGGAGGAGGCTGAGTCATGCTGAGGCCGGACCACACCCAAAGCGGCCATGTATTCACCACCTAACCCCCTGTTCAGTTCCGGGCCTTGGAGGCACTGTGTTTGTTGTCGGTACTGGGTCTACCCCACCAGTGGTATGTTCGCCCAGACCTTCTTCTGCTGTTACAGCGAACCAAATAAAAAACATACACCTTCACAAAAAGAGCATTCCTCCTCTTCATTATCCTTTCACAAGTGTCAGCCTCCCGCCACAGTTTGGTGAGCTACTACCTGCGGCTATTCGACTCATCGCTTGGGAAGCCATTCCCAGCGTGTCAAATTGGGTTTTAGAAATAAACAAACGGGGCTACTTGCTCCAGTTTACTCGCTCCAGGTCACTCACAGGGCCTCATTCTTCAAAGGTGTGATTCACACTTGAGTCTCAATGGGATAGCCCAAATGTGCCTAAATGCGGTCCTGGATTTCGCCGGAGCGCTCTCTAAGAATTCAGAGGCCAGCGGCATCTTTCACATTCGGGGACAGCCTCCCCCTAAAAATGTTTCAAAAGGTACTGGGGCTCATGACAGAAGCCTTCTCAGTAGTCCTCTTGGGCATGTTAAACATGCGGCTTCTTCAACACTGGTTAAAGGCCTGCGTTCCACCTCAAGGGACGCCTCATTCTCAGGGTGACCCACAGCTGTATCAGTTGAGGGTAGAACTGGGCTCGATTTCCAGAAGGAAAGTAGTTGTGATGGAGGCCTCCAAGACCGCCATCATCTCTAGGCAGTTGATGTGCCAGTTCATCAGGCTGGGGCACCTGCCATCGCATAGGGCACCCCAACCCAAATGACCTGGCACATCAACTGCCTAAAGATGATGGCGATGCTTCTGGCCTTCAGAGAGTTCCAGTCAGAGCTCAGGGGGCATCATGCCCTGGTCAGATTGGACAATATGACAGTGGTAGCCTATATAAATCTTCTCCGCTAATCACGCTGGCACTTCCTTCACCCCCTTCTATGGGTGCAGTACAATCTCTGCTCAGTGAGAGAGGTTCATGTGCCGGGAACATGGGAGCAGATATTCCGTCTCGGAACAGACCGTCTACAAGGGAGTGGAGACTCCAATCCCAAGCAGTCAGCATGATCTGGAGCAATTTCGGGCAAGCAGAGGTGGACCTTTTTGCACCGAGAAAGAACTACCAATGACTTATGTTCTTCTTGAAAGAACCATTAGCCCACAAGTGGCCTTCTCTGTGCCTTTACGCCTTTGCTCCAGTAGCTCTGCTCCCTCAGGTCATCAACCGAATCAGGGAGGAGAAATGCTCGGTTTTAGATGCTTAAATGCTCGAATGGTTCAGCTGCTGTCTGCAGCCCCATGGCCAATTCCGTTAAGAAGGAACCTCCTTTCCCAGATGGGAGGGCAAATTTGGCATGAACACGATCTCTGAAGCTAGGGTACCTTCTACCAGGTGCCTATATGCTCAAAAAATTTCTATTTTTTTCTGGCTGGTGTTCAGCCCGAGATGTAGATATACCTTCTGTCTTCTGAGATTGCTTCATTACTGTAATTTCTACTGGAGCTGCTGGATGGCATACGTACCCCATCCATGCTCAAGGTATACATGGCAGCTATTGCAGCATAGGAAACGCAACTTGGTGGTCAAATTTCTTAGAGGGGCCAGGAGGCTGAACCTGCCTCACCCTAGCATGGTTCCATCCTGGAACCTGTCCACAGTCCCTCTGTTTGAGCCGCTCACAACGGCTGACTTTCGCCCTTCTTCCTAAAGACCACCATTCTGACAGTCAGAGCAGCTATTTGTGTGCTTCGGAGGCCACTTAAAGGGGCTGCCAGTCACGAAGCAGAGGCTATCCAATTGAATAATGGATGCAATAGCACTGGCTTACAAGTCCTTGGACTTGCAGTGCCCTATTGGGGCAAGGGCCCACTCCACCAGGGGAATGGCCTCCTTATGGGCTTGGTTTAGTGGAGTGTCCATTGCCGACATCTGTTTGGCAGCAAGTTGGTCATCACTGTCCACCTTTGCTAGGTTTTTTATATATAAATGTACACTGAATGCTCAAACTGAGAACTGGGCTCAGTTTCCAGAAGGAAAGTAGTGTGACTGCCATCTCTAGGCAGTTGATGTGCCAGTTCATCAGGCAGGGGCACCTGCCATTGCATAGGGCACCCCAACCCAATGAACTGGCACATCAACTGCCTAAAGATGATGGCGATGCTTCTGGCCTTCAGAGAGTTCCAGTCAGAGCTCAGGAGGCATCATGCCCTGGTCAGATTGGACAACATGACAATGGTAGCCTATATAAATCTTGTCCGCTAATCACGCTGGCACCTCATTCACCTCCTTCTATGGGTGCAGTACAATCTCTGCTCAGTGAGAGAGGTTCATGTGCTGGGAACATGGGAGCAGATATTCCGTCTTGGAACAGACCATCTACAAGGGAGTGGAGACTCCACCCCCAAGCAGTCAGCATGATCTGGAGCAATTTCGGGCAAGCAGAGGTGAACCTTTTTGCATCGAGAGAGAACTACCAATGCCTTATGTTCTTCTTGAAAGAACCATTAGCCTACAAGTGGCCTTCTCTGTGCCTTTATGCCTTTCCTCCAGTAGCTCTGCTCCCTCAGGTCATCAACCGAATCAGGAAGGAGAGATGCTCGGTTATAGATGCTTGGATGTTCGAATGGTTCAGCTGCTGTCTGCAGCCCCATGGCCAATTCCATTAAGAAGGGACCTCCTTTCCCAGGTAGGAGGGCAAATTTGGCATGAACATGATCTCTGAAGCTAGGGCACCTTCTACCAGGTGCTTATATGCTCAAAAAATGTCTATTTTTTTTCTGGCTGGTGTTCAGCCTGAGATATAGATTTCTACTGGAGCTGCTGGATGGCATACGTACCCCATCCATGCTCAAGGTATACATTGCAGCTATTGCAGCGTAGGAACGCGACCCGGTGGTCAAATTTTTCAGAGGGGCCAAGAGGCTGAACCTGCCTCACCCTAGCACGGTTCCATCCTGGAACCTGTCCACAGTCCCTCAGTTTGAGCCGCTCACAATGGCTGACTTTTGGCCCCTCTCCCTAAAGACCACCCTTCTGACAGTCAGAGCAGCTATTTGTGTGCTTCGGAGGCTGCTTGAAGGGGCTGCCAGTCATGAAGCAGAGGCTATCCCATTGAATAATGGATGCAATAGCACTGGCTTACAAGTCCATGGACTTGCAGAGCCCTATTGGGGCAAGAGCCCACTCCACCAGGGGAATGGCCTCCTTATGGGCTTGGTCTAGTGGAGTACCCATTGCTGACATCTGTGTGGCAGCAAGTTGGTCATCACCATCCACCTTTGCTAGGTTCTTTATATATAAATGTACACTGAATGCTCAAACTGAACAAAAATATTAATGACTCAACATGAACTCAGGGGCATGTTAATTTTTTTCCAATTATGTCTAGAATGAGAATGTGCCTCTCCCAGATTCCACCTACTTCTGAATACAAAGTGGCAAATCATGTTCATTACGGTTAAGAAAACCATAACCTACTAGCAATTAAATATGAAGATTCAATCAAAACATTTATATAATAATAATAATTATTCATAGATTTAATAAAAACTATATTATTATATATCTATTTTCTGGTAAAACAAGGAGATTTAACATCCATATATATGGATGACCCATCAAAATGTCCCACCCAAACTTTTCAATAGCACATTCTATAGATTGGATCAATAAGTGCTACTGTACATGCGTAGCAGTGTGAGGTGATAAATATGGAGGCGTCTTGGCAAGTGAGCGTTGGTGAGTGTCTACGGTATGAGGCCTCAGGGATGTCTTCATTAAGCATATGACATATTGGGGATGCCAGCCTCAGTTCTCCAGGCCTCACCAGACCCCCTCAGTCTGCGAGTGAAAGAGGCTATTTCTCTCCTGTGATACGTTAATTACCTCCTGCAGACAGAGTCTATACACAATTCACCTTCGGTAGGAGTCAGGGGAGTGGGCCTCTCTCCCCAAGTCGAATAGCAATTTACTCGTCTGCCTCTCTTTCATTCTCTACTTCTCTTCCTGTTTCTGTCACCCAATCTATTTCTATCTCTTCTTTTCCACCTCTCACTAAAAATAAGCTGTTGTATATTCATTCACTTTTCATCATTCTGGTGCACTAGGGCTTTATCTGTAGTTTATGGCTTCTTGGAAAATTCAGCTTCTTCCAGATACTTCACTATGAGTCACTACTAACACTATGAGTGTGTGTCTAATGCAGAGCACTTTTTCTTTGTTTTCTTCAAACATCAAATGCTTCAGATTTCATCTCAAGCTCTTCACAGACACTGTTGTCTCCTTGGTAACCAAGTACTAATCTTTGATAAGACATTATATGAGATGAAATTGAATGCCGATTAAAACAAAAAAATAAAAAACCTCACCCTGCCCACTTTTTCAGTAGTCTAGGTAGTATTTTTCCCATAGCGATTTAAAAAAAAAGTCATCATTACAGAGTTAAAAGCCAAAAACCAAACATAGTATTTGAAAAAAGACTGACCCTATGTCATTCACAGTGCTTCACGGGAGTGGGCGGGTGCTTAAGTGTTTTTGTGCACAATAGAGTGTATTAATGCCCACCCACTTTTTCAGCAGCATTGGTTCTTGAAGTATTTTTCCATTCATTTTTCCCATAGAGATTTAAAAAAAGTCTTTGTTAAAGCAAGCGCTCTTCTGGCATGATTTGCTCACCGTGACACATTCGATTGGTCAAGTCAAGTCAAATTTATTTATATAGCGCTTTTACAATTGGTAATTGTTTCAAAGCAGCTTTACATATTAGAAGCACAGAAAAAAAGGGAAGTGGTTAAAACTGTACAAACAAGCGTGGTAATATGTAACATATACAAGATGGTGCTACATTAAGCCAATGTCGGCTGACTTCCAGGGGTGGAAAAAAACCCCTAGGAGAAAAACCCAGCGTGCTAGCACTGGGAAAAAAGTCCTAGGAGGGAAAAAACCCCTTGGAAGATATATATATATGTAAATGTATATGGAGATCAAAATCTGAATTGTACATTTTTATTATAGAGATTAAAAATCGATTATATATAAATATATGTAAGCGGATACGGGGATCCTGGGCTACGTTGTAGTCAGGTCCAGACGCAGGTTCTCCATCTGACCTGGATACGGCCTGGATCCAGCACCCGGCAAACCTCAGGATAAGCAGAGAGACAGATATTAGCGTAGATGCCATTCTTGTTCTGATGTACAGGTATATCTAGTGTTATAGGAAATGTTCTCGGTTCCGGCCGACCTAATTATTGCAGCGTAACAATCCTTTAACGGATTTGAAAAATGTTAATGTATTGATAATGTGTTATGTGTATGCAAGAGCAAAGAGATGTGTTTTTAGTCTAGATTTAAACTGACAGAGTGTGTCTGCTTCCCGAACAATGCTAGGAAGATTGTTCCAGAGTTTAGGTGCTAAATAGGAAAATGATCTGCCGCCTTCAGTTGATTTTGATATTCTGGGTATTATCAACTGGCCTAAATTCTGAGATCGCAATAAACGTGAAGGACTATAATGCATTAAGAGCTCACTTAGGTACTGGGGAGCTAAACCATTTAGAGCTTTATAAGTAAGTAGCAAGATTTTAAAATCTATACGATGTTTAATAGGGAGCCAATGTAATGTTAGACAGAACTAATATGGTCATACTTTCTGATTCTAGTAAGAACTCTAGCTGCCGCATTTTGAACCAACTGTAGTTTGTTTAAAAGCCGAGCAGAACAACCACCCAGTAGAGCGTTACAATAATCTAGTCTTGAGGTCATGAATGCATGAACCAACTGTTCCGCATTTGTCATTGAGAGCATATGTCGTAATTTAGATATATTTTTTAGATGGAAGAAGGCGGTTTTACAGATACTAGAAACATGACTTTCAAATGAAAGATTGGTATCAAAGAGCACACCCAGGTTCCTAACTGAGGACGAAGGTTTAATGGAGCACCCGTCAAGTGTTAGAGAGTATTGGTGGAATTTTCTGTACAGCATCAAGGGTAATTTATTTTTTCACCGTGAATTCTGCTGTTGAATATGGATATTTTAATAATACAATGAATTAATGCAAACAGATGGCTTCAACATAAGCATCATCAATTAACAACCTCAGAGCTCACAATAGGTCTGTCTTTCAGGGTTTATAAGTTATAGTCAAAAATAAATTTTCCAACAGAGAAAGTGAGTTTTTACTTCCAGAACCTGACTGTTGCACTGTATTTGTTTGTTGTGATTCTCTGACTGGTGGAGATTTCTTTGCCGTATCATAGGTAATGTAGTTTTTTCACAAGGAATTCTACCGTTAAACGTGATTATTTGAAAAATCAGTACAACTATACGGAGTAAATGGATTTTTACATCAGGAACCTGACTGCTCCACACCATTGGTTAAGTCAGTCAAGCTTTGATAAAAAATTATTTTAGCACTGAAAAAAAATTACACACTTCACCTTTAAAGACATCTTCATTATAGAATCATACATCTTCCATATGATCAAATCCAGCCTGCCAAGCAAATGTTGTTTAAATGAATGGCTCTGGCATTAAATTACTGTGATGTATTGGGCGAGCAGATGTTTGCTATGTAGCACACCTCATTAGCTTCCTCTGCTCTTCTTTTTACTTCATAGCTAGGCTGGGACAGGCAGAGCAAGCAGCCTGGAGCCTTGGACATCTTGGGTTGCCATGTCTTCCAATGTTACATCAGTTGTAGTTTCTGTGTCCTTATTTTTCACTTCCTTCTGTATAGGCCAATTAAGAGCACTAAAACATTTTCAACCTCTACAGCACCTGCTTCTGAAACTCAAAATAGATTGATGGAAAGGAAAAACACAGCAATTTCAGAAATGCTACAATGCTGAAAGCAAAATGGAGGCTTATGCTAGGATGAGTCACAAGGTTTTCTGCTATGCCCCAAGACACCTCAGGCCAAGTTCAGAGCCATGTTAAACCCAATTTTGAGCTGAAAGAATTTAAGACCATTTTCCATTTTGACAGAGGTTTTCAGCTAAGACAGCCTGAAGCCAAAAAATTCTTTTGGAAGGAGTGTTGAAAGCTGTGGTCACGAACGCCTCGGAAGTGAGAAAACCAAAGGCATGCTCCTTATTAAAACTATAGAGGAACACTTTTTTTTTTTTGTTTAATTATGGAACCAAATAAATATTTAATGTGTGAAAATATCAGTTTTTTTTACAACTTCTGAAACCAACATTTTTGTCCCTAAGTTAGTGATCCTGCTTGGAACAGTGTCAGTGAAGAGCATGTTTGAGATGACATATGAAAAAAAGTAAAAAAAAATAAAAATAAAAATCAATTGTGAAAACTTGCAAAAAGTATTAAAATAAGGTGTCTGGACACATAAAATGCTATGAAAAAATAAGTTTATAATGTCACTTCCACCACAGAATTTTAAACTCAATACAGAAAGTTCTGTTGGAAATGACATTATAAACACATTTCTTTTTTTGTTTTTTTTTCATTTCTTTCCCCCCATTTTGTCCTCACCAAGGAACTGATAGTAAAATGTAGGTCACATTTTCAAAGGATGCATTGGAAACTTTTAAAGAATGGTCTGATCTTAAATAGGGAGGGTTTTTCATCTTTTTTTCTTTCTTGCTTTTTTTCCCCCTTTTTTTCTTTGTTTAGGGTGCACTGACATATGTGAGGTGTAGAGGAAACAGAACACTTCTAGACAATGAGGTGTTTCTGTCTGGTGTGTTTATGTGTGTGTGTGTGTGTGTGTGTGTGTGCGTGTGCGTGCACATTTTTGTGATTTATGAGGACACAAATTTGGATAATGACATTATTACACTGCTATTATGACATAAACGTGAAATATGAGTCCTCATTTAAAATAGCTTTAAAAACATACTAAACAATGTTTTATTAAAAATGCAGAATGTTTTCTGTGATGGGTAGGTTTAGGGGTAGGGGTTAGTGTAGCATGCATTATTATGCCTATGGAATGTCCTCACTAAGATAGCAAAACAAACCTGTGTGTGTGTGTGTGTTAGAGCTTTGCTTGCACACCTGCCGCCCCACTGTCTGGCAGTCACCTCCACCCATACGGCACACACACACACTCTTACACACACTGACAAAGGTAGACAGATGGGCTGATGAGAGAGAGCAGGGGAGAGGGAGAGGGTAGAAAACAGACGTGTTTGTTGTTTCCTCTGGCCTTGGGCCTTGCACTGTGCACACACAGACTATGGAACAAAACCAGACACAAATTTGTCCAGTTTATCACACAGACGGTTCATGTGAAAGCTTCATACTAGCTCCTGATGACAGAGCACTGAACAAAAGCCACAGCGTGTTTACCATAAAGCCAACAGAACAGTACTCACACACATGAATAGGAAACTAAAGTTAGTTTGACTTTGGGACGAATGTATTTATTTCTCATATACAGTACAGTCCAAAAGTTTGGAACCACTAAGATTTTTAATGTTTTTAAAAGAAGTTTCGTCTGCTCACCAAGGCTACATTTATTTAATTAAAAATACAGTAAAAAACAGTAATATTGTGAAATATTATTACAATTTAAAATAACTGTGTACTATTTAAATATATTTGACAAAGTAATTTATTCCTGTGATGCAAAGCTGAATTTTCAGCATCGTTACTCCATTCTTCAGTGTCACATGATCCTTCAGAAATCGTTCTAATATGCTGATTTGCTGCTCAAGAAACATTTATGATTTTTATTATTTATTTTCAATGTTGAAAACAGTTGTGTACTTTTTTTTTCAGGATTCCTTGATGAATAGAAAGTTCAAAAGAACAGCATTTATCTGAAATACAAAGCTTCTGTAGCATTATACACTACCGTTCAAAAGTTTGGGGTCAGTAAGAATTTTTATTTTTATTTTTTTGAAAAGAAATTAAAGAAATGAATACTTTTATTCAGCAAGGATGCATTAAATCAATCAAAAGTGGCAGTAAAGACATTTATAATTTTACAAAAGATTACATTTCAGATAAACACTGTTCTTTTGAACTTTGTATTCATCAAATAATCCTGAAAAAAAATATTGTACACAAATATTTTGTACAATTGTACACATTAAATGTTTCTTGAGCAGCAGATCAGCATATTAGAATGATTTCTGAAGGATCATGTGACACTGAAGACTGGCGTAATGATGCTGAAAATACAGATTTGCCATCACAGGAATAAATTACTTTGTGAAATATATTCAAATAGAAAACAGTTATTTTAAATTGTAATAATATTTCACAATATTACTGTTTTTTACTGTATTTTTAATTAAATAAATGTAGCCTTGGTGAGCAGACGAAACTTCTTTTAAAAACATTAAAAATCTTAGTGGTTCCAAACTTTTGGACTGTACTGTACATATACACACACGCACGCACGCACGCACACACACACACACACACACACACACACACACACACACACACACACACACACACACACACACACACACACACACACACACACACACACACACACACACACACACATTTGGTTTTCATGTTTTATGGGGACATTCCATAGATATAATTTTTATACTGTACTAACTGTATATTCTGTCCCCTAACCCTAAACCTACCTCTTAACCTATATAACAGAAAACTTTCACAATTTTTACATTTTCAAAAAACACTATCTATCATCTTTTTTATTAAACAGTGGTTTATTGAACAAATTGTCTCTTTCTTTAAATAAATTCAATTATTATTAAAATTTTCTTAAGGATAAAAAAAAAAATCTATCTCTGCTAATGCTGTAAACTATATACAGGGAGTCCTTTCTTGCACATTAATATATTAAAGGTAGTTGCTAGCTGCTATTTGTTTTTTTTTAGATATAATAATCAACACTCACATGAAGAAAAAAAAAAAAAAAAACGTAAATTGCACATAAGGCAGGTTAATCATTAATCGTTAATCATCAGGTTAATTAACTAATCATTTTTGAAATATAATCATTTACACAGTTACTGTCATAACTTTTGTCATGACAAATTTATTTAAACATATATTAAAAAACTTAAGTCGCAGGGACAGAACACAACTGAGACAGAAGAGAGTAGCCAGTCAAGCAAACACGCTCTAGAGCAGTTTGTCCGTTTAGTGCTAATGTAGAAACAAAATGGCGACTTAACATGTAAGGGGACCCGTGGTCTATGTAGACAGAAATGACTCATTCTAAGGTAATAAAACATAAGATTCATTATGTAAGGTCTTTATACAGCACTGAAAATATAATCATGTGTATTATATTGCATTTCTGACAATAGATCCTCCTAAAATTTACACATTGCACCTTTAAACCATTACTAACGTAAATAATGAATATATAAGCTAATATAGTGCATATATTTAGTGAAATGCTCCCCTCTAGAGTTCATTTCTCTAGTGAACTAACATGCTGTGGACACTAAATGACTTGCCTGAGGTAAATGTAATGCTATGTGAGAGATTATTCTCAAGCTGTTTTATTGACGTCCTTCAGTGGCTGAAATACTGGTTGAGAGATTACACGTACAAACATCTATACATAGATCATGTGTTCTTCTTCTTCTGCACGTTACCGCGCACGCCCCCTTCTGGATTGGAGTGTGGATCGCCTGTGACTAGCTATGTTTATATGTAGTGTTTACATGAACACTAAATAAAGTGATTGGGTTGATGTGTGCATTTATGTGTCACAAGGAACAAGGAAACAAGGACTTGTCCTGCTCCACTTCACAGATGATGAGTGGAAAGAGAATTTCAGAATGACACTCATTTATGACACTTTATTCAACAGGAAGAAAAGCCCATTTCCGTGTGTCGTAGATCCTTACGCTCTTTCTACGTCATTGCACATGCAATGAGTAATAAATATGATTACATTTTAACATAAATATGTATAAAATAAATATTATATTGTTTGAAATTCATGTAATAAACCAATACAATTACATTTTATAAGATAAAACCAGCTGAACTGTCACAAATCCTGTCAGTTCCGGACTACATTTCCCATCATCCCCCCTGTCAATCACATGCACTCACTCCACCTATCACCTGTTGCCACATCCACCCTAGCACACAACACTGATCACCACACCCAGCTGCAGCTCATTATCAGGACTATAAAGGACTCACACTCACACCACCAGTTTGCGAAGTCTTGATTACCCAGTGTGTCATTTCTGAGCGTTTCCTTGTTTCCTGTCTGCCTGTGTTTGATCTTGCCTGTTCTTGTTTACTGACCCGTTGCTGCCTGTCCTGACTCTTGCCTTGTATACTGTTCTGCCTGCCTCGATCTACTGCCTGTACCCAGACTACGTTTCTGCCTGTTCCTTACTGTTCCTGTTTGCCCATGATCGACCCAGCCTGTACAACTATATGCTCACTGTAAATAAAAGCTTGCATATGGATCTCTGCCTCAGTCCCGCTTCGTTACATGAACAAACAAACAAAAGGATTTTTTTTCCTCGTCTTTCTATAAACAATCTATATAAAATGATGTAGTTTTTGATAAAATACGTGTCAGATAATACAATAATACGTGTGGGAACAGGATGTAAAGAATGATGTGGCTGATGTGTATGCAAGCTACTCTCTTTCATTTTCTTCCTGCATGCTGCCGCCACACTAATTTAGTTAGAGGATAATTACTCTGCCATCACCTGCCTTTATCCACTCTAATTGCATTCTGTAATCACCACACGACCATACAAGAGACTAAATTTGGTATTTTCACATTAAAATCCACAGCATAAACGCATTAGAAATGAATTTCAGGTAATCACCATAACCTTGTCCTGTTGCTTTTTAAAATGATTCATTAAAACTCTTTTGTTTATCTATTTGTCTACCTATTTATTAATTTTTCTTTTAGCACGACTGACCCCTCCTCCCCTAGGGAGGTCCATCAACAGCACTGAAATCACATGAATGACAAGGAACAGGTTTGGCAAATTGAAAAGACTTAACAACAGTTACATTTTTTTCTCTGTTTAATGAGTAACATTTTAATTGCAAATTCATCTCTGCGTTCAAGCGGAGAGGATAAACGGGGCTATTGTATGCGCCTGTGATGTCTAAATGCCACAGCATTGCTGCTTTGCTTCCTTTGACACAAGCATAATTAGTTTTCTGAGCCACAGTCGGATTGGGGGCACTTCTCTTAACATGGCAGTGCCATCTGTCGAGATGCCAGGTGTTCTATACCTCTCATCCCCAGCTCAGGCTTTGTGAAGGAGAAAGGAAGAGGTATGGCGTTTTCCACAACTATGGTACACTGTGGTATCCCATTACGTGTTTTTTTATAGCATTGGAGGCGCAAATCTTTTTCTGTTTGAACCATTACACAATGTAGGGTATGTTTACATGAAAACAATGTACTAAAAATAGACATGTTTTTCTTTTGTGTTTTTGAAAAGTTGTCAAAACGATCCCCACTCACACTGATCCAAGAAAATGACTAAAAACACTGTATTATGCTGCCAGGCCAGTAGGTAGCAGTGTCACTTTAAAAGAAACACACTGTAAAAAAAATCCCAGTAAAATTTACGGTAAAAAAAAACGGCAGCTGTGGTTGCCAGAACTTTAGCGTAAAAAATACAGTAGCAACGTTAAAAAAAAAAATCTGTTAAATTTACGGTAAAATAACGTATTTCATTAACTGATATAATGTTAATTTACCAACCTAATGAAGTACTAATATCTGTTTTGTACCTTTATAATACACTGACAGTCACCAAACACAGTGGTGATAAGAGTCACATGATGAATCAAAGTTCATCACAAGCAGCTTTTCCACAAGCTGAGAAGGACAATACAAATATATAGAAGGTGCACACAGTGTTATTCACACACAGACACACTAAACACCATCATGGTAACATGCATGAAATTTTAAAAATCCAATAAACATTAATTTAACAACATTAGATGTAACATAAAACCCTAATGTACATAACTGATTAGAAAAAAATGAGAAAAACTAAGAAGAAAGAGTTATTTCAACGAAAATATATCAAATGTGAAGTGTCACGCAGGGAATTGTGGGAATGTCAATTTACGTTTTTTCACTGTAAATTTTACGATGAATTGTTATTTTTCACTTCCAAAAACTGTGAATTTAACAGTATTTTACCGTAAAAATACTTTAAATGTACCGTTAGATCTATTACAGTTATTTACCGTGTATGGTACGAAAACTTTCTGTAAACCAATACAGACCGCAGCATTTTTACAGTCTTTTACTGTTAAAATCACGGTCATTTTTTACAGTGCACTACGTGCCTATAGACTGAAGGATGTAATACGCATGAGTCTGATGTCACTGTTTTCACAAATTTGCGTTTTTGTAGTTTACAAAGACACGATAACAGTATAATTTTCAAAAACTTGCACTTTTTCAAAAGTTTGCATTTTCAGGCCTCCAAAATGTTGTCGTGTAAATTAATGGCCAAAATGCATAAAAAGTTTTCTGTTTTTAATTGTAAATGGTGTTGTGTTAATGCCCCCTTAGATTAGCTATTATCCAACTAAATTAACATTGCTTGACAAGTACATAACTAGTTTTGAAACGGAAGTTGCGATAGCCTTTTCTTCCCTATTGTGACATGAAACAAGTGAAATGGCTTCTCCAATAAGACAAAAATGTAGGGACTTGATTTTGTCCATCTAAATTACTTATAAACAATACTGCAAAATTCCATAAAAAACAAGAATTGTCAATTTTGATTTCATGGTTCTTTAAATATACTGTATCAAATACTGTATCTATCTGAATTTTGGCCTGTCCCCTGAGGTCAGAATTCTTGACCTTACTGAATATTCAACAATTAAAATACTATGTTTAATGAATTTTGTTAAAATGATATTTAAATCAATATAGTAAAAACAATATTGTTAATTATTACATATTATATGACCAAAAACTTGGCTGATATTTGCCTGTGTCACACATTTTATACACAACCCTGTTTTAAGATTCCTGACATCTCAGTTTAAATTTAAATTTTTATGTTTATTTAATGTTTATTGCCAGTAAAAACACCAATAACGGTTGGAAAAAGTACTCACATAACTAACAGAAAACAAATTATATTATATTATATTATACTAGTAAACAGTAAATAAATAAATTAGAGCAGGCATATCTGAATACAGTAAATGGCAACTGAAAAAATAAGTCCAAGTCATTTTCTTCATCCAGTTTCTTGCAATATAATTGCACAGACCAATTTTGAGAATGCATGAGCTATCAAAGTTTATGAGTCATCTAAGTGACACAAATGGTGCTGTCATAACTTATTTGTGTATAGCGTGACAAACATTTTAATCTTATGCCAGATTATGCGAAATATGACACTGTCTATGATGTTTTAGGCTGTTATGTAATACTTGCTGTGAAATGCCAGAGTCATGGTCTGCCTGTGGCTTGCAAAGATGATGAATTGTAATTAAACAGGGCAGAATCTCACTGCCACTGAAATGCCACATATCATAAGGGTAGTTGGTGTGAAAAGCTTTTTACATGCCTAGTAAGTCATCCATAGATGCCATTTATTGGTATTCAGTATACTGACTCCATAAAATGAGCTAAACTGTTAATTCAGTATAACTGAGCTAAACTATTTCCGTTTATCATTATTGCAATGCTTATTTTATATATAATACAATGTGTGTATATATAGACAAACTAGTCCAGTACATGCACCATATATCCATGATCCATGTACATAGACAGCCACACCAAAGAAAAATAAATGCATCATATAGAAAATACATTATAAACCAGGATGACGGCAGTCACATAGAAGATATAAACTGTGGGCAGTTAGTGGCGGACATGAGGATGGTGGTTGACCTGCCATTGGCTCACTGGGGGGTTCACAATAATAAAACATGGAGCCCAATAATAATATATAGAGCAGCTCCCAGATGCAAAGGCTGTTTGGAAAGTAGAACGAGAGATGAGCGGCTACAACATTAACTCAGTGAGGCTGACCGCTGTTGGCAACCATGTCCTAGCTACCACTATAGACATGTGTAGTGAGTGAGATAAACTATTGAGCTTTATCTATTAAGTGCGCTAAAAATGTAGGATTGTTTTTTGATGCCATTTTTTTTTAGTACAGCCTACAAATTAAAAAGCATTTACGCTTGTGTGAATGTGTTTGCTTTTCCTTCCAAAAAATAAGTATACTTCAAGTTCATATTAATAAGTATTCTTAAGTAAAGGTCAAGTATATTTTTAAGTATATTTTATGTAGTAAGTATACTAAAATCAATGTACTAGAAGTGTACTCTTTCAGTACTACTTGGGACTAAATTGGCCCACTTTTTAGTGTATAAAATTATATTTTAAGTGTAACAGTGAACTTTGAGTATGCAACTTGTTTACAACTAAGTTTTTCATTTGTACTGCATCTATAATACAAGTGAACTTATAGGTACTGATAGTTTAAAAGTCAAATATTTGTAGCAATTTATTTTAAATTTATGAAAGTACACTTTGAAGTATACTCTCAGTAAACTTCTAGCTTAGTAGTTTTATACTGCAAGTATACTTGTAAGTTTCCGTTAAGTGAACATAACTTCATACATCAAAGCTTCACAGTTGTTAACCCTTCCTGGGTCGACATTTCATTCTGTATAACATTAGGCAGTTTTGAACTTACATGCTGTTTAATGTTTAATGATCACTTTATTTTACATTTGCGTAAGCAATCTTCATTCACTTGTTTCTGCTTATTCTTCACCTGTGTTTTGATCAGAAGATTCTGTACTATTTCAGAAGATGAAAAAATGGATAGCCTGAAAATTAAGTCAATGTAAGATAGAGGAAAATAGATTTGAAGTATATGTACACTACCAGTGGACTACAGCCTACAAAAATTAAATCAATATTTTCAAGTTTTTAAGACAGTATATGTAAAACTATGTGAAAAAAAGTATTTAATACTTAGAATACGTAATTATACTATACTTTCAAGTATATCTCGATCAAAAGATTGAGTACAAGTATAGGCCATATATATTTTTCTGACTTTCTTTCACATATACATAATTGCAATTTTTTAGCGTATTTTTGAAAAGTACATAAAAAGTAGACTGAAAGTATTAGTTTAAAAGGAGTATACTAATAGCACACTTGAATAAACATATTTTTCGTAAGGGTTTATGAATACACAAGCCAGTTCATAAGACCTACTGCTCCCTAACAATACAACCCAATGGAAGCAACTCATAACATGAATGTATTCATCTAATTTGCATATAGTAATACACAGGGTGATTAGAGCATAAAAATGAAAGGTAAGCACTTTCCTGCTAATAAGCAAAACCTTCAGAAGGAGCTTGCTCCAGCAGCAGTGAGCACATTTAAAATGCACAGGAAGTATGGGAGTGAGAGATTGTCAAATGTGCATTTCTGAATGCACTTAGTAGAGAGTGATTGTGGTGGTGTTATTTCAGAGGTGCGCTCTCACAGCCCTCCTGTTTATACTTAATTACTGGCCATGAATCCGGTTCACTGACTCATTCATCGTGGACATGCAACAAAAGCAAGACTACGCAAGTCATACGTGGGTACTGGAAAATGGAAAAAAGACACAGAAGCTAAAAGTCTTTCAAGAGAGTTTTTGACAAAAATCAAGCCACAAAGTGGCAAAGCTTACTATAAAGGAAATCTATACTCTATTAAAAGCAAACTAGAGGTCACTTATTCAAAACAAAGGCGTAGCTTGATGACACCTTGATTTAGTGGAATCATGGGAGGTGTTGTCTTCATGTCTACAGCTGGTGGTAAAGAATCGGGATGGGACTCGGGCAGAAATCATGTTCATAGATGAGATTATTACCATTACTGTAGTATGAAGCAGAGCTGGAGCTCGAGCGATTGCTAATGAGAGACGAGCGCGACACACTCGAGAGCAGCAGAACTTTTATTATGCCGCAGTCGCCGCTTCCACTTCTATAAAATATATAACATTGTTCTAGTGGTTTTTGGATATTTTAATCCAAAAATATTACATGTTTTAAGCACAAAAAATATGAAGCACAAATATTGGATGAAATCATTTATATTTAACTATATGGAACAATCATGTAATCAAATATTCAAGATTAGAGGTGTATTAAATGTAAAAGTTTAATAATATCAAATAATTGTAGTAAAACAGTAGTGTTTATTATTACATTTTAAATGACCAAAAACATGATATTCAGCATTATCTGACATTTTGCACACAACCGCATTACCAAATAAAGTTTCTTATAATCTTTATAATATTTTTATATTATAATATGTTTAAATTAATTTCATATATTTAAATTAATTAATAAATTAATTTCATAAATTTATATAATATATATTTTAATTTTGATTTATTTATTTATTGTTAATATAATTAAAATCAATGTTTTATTTTCACAAATTTTGTAGCATGATTATTTATATATTATAAACCTTAAAGAAATATAATATAATATAATATAATATAATATAATATAATATAATATAATATAATATAATATAATATAATATAATATAATATAATATAATATAATAAACATGTTGGAAATTAAAGCAGAGGAACTGACTTCATCCATCCACCATTTTTTGGGTAAAGTTTTACAATTGGTCAATGAAAAACCAATAGAGATTGGCCAATAATCTGAATACATGGGGTGACACATGTTGGTTACAGTTCTGATATGGATCTTTTTCCTACTGACACAATTCAGTACTGAATAAAGATCTAAAATAACATGACACATTTGAAACTGCCATCATGTCAGAGACTAAAAAAAGCTTTCAAGAAAAGCAGCTCACTGTTTTAAGACACAGCCAATGTGAGACATCAAAAATCAGGCTGGATGACACACACAAGGGCGTACGTGGGGCATGATGTTCCCTCAACCATAAAGACGAGGAATCACATTTAATTTAAATCATTCAATATAAAATTCAGTCTATTCACTGCCACCAAATGCTGGCATGCTTTTATCCCGGTGAACAGCGCTGCATGATTTGAAAGCAAAATGCAACATTACTTGACCTCAAGCTTGACCTACTTATAATACACTGCAAGCAAACCAGGTTAATGCTGTGTGTCTGACAAAAGAGAATGAGGCTGAAAGGAAGATACAGAGCTGTGTTTCAGCAAATGGCAGGGACGTCACTCAGACACAAGTCTTATTAAAAACTGCATGACTACTATATAATTAGATTATGAAAATCCACTTATTTGCTAAATTAATATAAGGAAGGTCAAAGGAATGAAATAAGAAGGGTCTGCAAGTTCAGGCTGGTTTTAAAAGTTTTACAGACCCAGTGACCTCTAATATAAGAAGCTAGAATTTATCTGTGACACACTTAAAATGAAACATTAACTATCATTATTACATTACATAATGCTTATCAGATCATTAATGTTCATGTTCATTCAAATAGCTGATAATGGCCTTATTAGACTTCAGACAGTACGTCAGATCGAAATGAAAACAAGTGGCATCGCTCTCTATTTTGAATGTTTCTGAGGTCGCATAATCACCACTCATGATGTCACTGCTGATGTAATCCTCTGCAACCAATCAAGACTCTCCTACGCAACCAATGGTGTGTTCAAAAGGCTTGAAAAGAAGATAGTTCAGACCCAAGCCGTGTATATATAAGCACTCAGGCAAGTACCAAAAGGCATTCGAGGACACATGCTGTTGCAATTTGTGTATTTGTGGAAACACGGACACAAAACAGGATGGGTCTCAAGTAAAACCTAAAGTCACAAAATGCTATAGTATTCACCATATATGATACCATAATACACACATTTTATATAAATACTTTCAATAATGTACATTAGTACATCAAAACTGTACATTAACAATAATGTTTATTGTTTTATTTTAGTGTCATCTGTGTTACCCTGATGGAGTTTTGTCTTTGCGTGTATTTCAGTAATACAAGAACCGTTGTGTTTTCTGGCAACAACAGCTGATGTTTTTGTGCTGTAAATGTAACAGGATATTTTTTTACAGTGAGTTAAAGTGATGAACTACACTTGTGGTTATTCTGCTAGGACACCTGTGTGAACTTCTTCTTACATCTACTAAAAAAAGGACCCTTTTTAATATTGCAGATAGACAAAAAGGTACCCTGTCATGGCAACAATGATGAGGCTTGTTAACCACACTGTATGCATCCTAGGTCAGACAATGTGGTTGTTTCTCTCTTTCAAGAAAGGAAAAAAATCCCACAAATTTGCCTTTTTGTTCTCTTTCTCACCATTGGAGACACAACAGAATGTTGTTCCTGTAGTGTGACCATCTGTGGGCACAGCAGTGAGGATTGTGCCTCTGACTCCAAACACACACTTAGTGAGGCGGAGTCGACGTTGTGTTTCGCTCTCACAGGGACATCTCACACAACAGGCAGTCCAGGTGGACTCTTCAGTCTCCTGCTGCTACATTAGACAGATACGTAGACAAGGGTGGAGAGGAACAAGGTCGAAAGATTGATGGAGATAAATAAAAAAAAGACAAAAGTAAAGGGAAAAGCCAAAAATAAGGCAGCAGCATCAAACGCCCTGTCCATAGGGGATATCATACACATTCACTCCACAGGCAACTTTAAAGGGATATTTCACAAAAAATAAATAGATAAAATGATTTCATCAGTTACTCTGACTTTCTCTCTTCTGTCGAATACAAAATGTGAATTTCTGACAAATGTTTGTTTGTTTTACTTCTGTGCTATAAGTCTTCTAAACCCCATATGATAGCCTTATGTGAGGAACAGACTGAAATCATTATTACAAAGTCATTATTTGCTGATAATCTAATGGTATCATATGATTTGAGTGCTACAGTGCATGGATGATTTTCAGTGCAAAATGCCTGGAATTTCAGTCTGTTCTTCAAATAAATGTATAACATTGCTTCTGAAGACTTTGAAAAATAACGCACAAGTCACATGGACTCCTTTTTTGATACTTTTTAATGGCTTTTTTTGGAGCTTGACTGACCCAGTCCCCATTGACTTCCTTTATGGAAAACATTCTTCAGATGTTTTATTTTTGAGTTCCACAGAAGAAAGTCATGCAGGTTTGTAATGACATGAGGGTGAGTTAATGGCCATTTTACTTTTCATACACAAGTCATACTCCTTTTTAAATACTTTTATAGGGCTTTTACCAAAGACTATAGAATAACACAAGAAGTGTCACTCGTATAGTTTTGAATGGGAGAAAGTGTAATGCGCAATATGGCGGAATAAGTCCCGCCTTCTAAATAAGAGCCAATCACCGACTGGTAAAGTCATCGCGTCACTTCAGCGGCCGTTAGAATCACCGGTTTCTATAGAAACAGTCAGATGCGCGCCTCCGAAGAAACGCGCATTTAGGTCTGCGCATGCGCATTAGCTTGATCCAGCCTGAAAAATACAGTTTTTTGTCATGATTCGAGCGTTTAGAAACTAAACCTATGAGCCGGTTGTTGTTTGATTTCATTGGTGATTTCAAATATGAAATTTAATCGTAAGGTTGGCGAACAGTTTTGGAGAATTTGATCTTTCCCCATTCAAAGAGATTGCATGATGCCCAGGATGCCCGAGAGGCATTTCAAAGATGGCCGCCGAGTGAAATGACTTGTCTTAAAGGTGCCCAAGAATGCTTTTTCACAAGGATGTAATATAAGTCTAAGGTGTCCCCTGAATGTGTCTGTGAAGTTTCAGCTCAAAATTAATTTATTTTTTAACTGCCTATTTTGGGGCATCATTAACTATACACTGATTTTGGCAGCGCGCCGCCCCTTTAATTCGCATGCTCCCTGCCACACGAGCTCTCGACTATATTACAGTGCATTTACAAAGTTCACACAGCTAATATAACCCTCAAATGGATCTTTACAAGATGTTCGTCATGCATGCTGTATGCATGCTTCGAATTATGTGAGTAAAGTATTTATTTTGATGTTTACGTTTGATTCTGAATGAGTTTGAGGCTGTGCTACACCGTGGCTAACGGCTGATGCTACACTGTTGGAGAGATTTATAAAGAATGAAGTTGTGTTTATGAATTATACAGACTGCACGTGTTTAAAAATGAAAATAGTGACGGCTCTTGTCTCCGTGAATACAGTAAGAAACAATGGTAACTTTAACCACATTTAACAGTACATTAGCAACATGCTAACGAAACATTTAGAAAGACAATTTACAAATATCACTAAAAATATCATGTTATCATGGATCATGTCAGTTATTATTGCTCCATCTGCCATTTTTCGCTGTTGTTCTTGCTGGCTTACCTTGTCTGTGCACAGATCCAGACATTAATACTGTCTTTCCTTGTCTAATGCCTTGAACATGTGCTGGCATATGCAAATATTGGGGTCATACATATTAATGATCCCGACTGTTACGTAACAGTCAGTGTTATGTGAGATCCGCATGTTTTCCAGAAGTCTTTTAAACAAATGAGATTTACATAAGAAGGAGGAAGCAATGGGGTTTGAAACTCAATGTATGTCTTTTCCATGTACTGAACTCTTGTTATTTAACTATGCCGAGGTAAATTCAAATTTTGATTCTAGGGGCACCTTTAAAGGGACTTTGCTTTTACTGTCATTTTTGAGCTGGACTGCTCAGTCCCCATTCACTTCCCTTATATGGAAAATGTTATAGTTATCAGGTTTGTAATGACAGTCATAAGTAACTGACAATTTCAATTTTTAGGTAAACTATCCCTTTTTAAAAGTATGCATATACATAGCATTTATTGTCCACTTTTTTCTTTTTTTTTGTCGGCAGGCCAACTTAAGCAAGTTTAAAAAAATGCTTCCCAGAATGCTGTGTCGGCACTGATGTTATCAGAGCACAAGGCGATGCCAAGTCCAACTCCTAATTTCTGACTTGCCCCTAAAACTGCTGTTATTTCTCTCTTATCCAACAACATCTCGCTCCCCTCCCTGCAAGGATTATTGCAGTAACACTGATCATTTGGGAGGACACAACTCCAGGTTGCATTGGCTCAAACTAAATAAACTATACACAGTAAAGTCATTAAGGCTTAACAGCTCTATAGATGGTAAGCCAGTGGATGTCTGCCTTTTATCCTTAAGCACAGAGTTGTACCTCGATGACATGGTTTACAACTTTTCAACACATTTGAAATGGGAGGAAGCTGGAGATAAATGCAGAAAGGCATTCGAGAGGCATATAGATATCTCTGCTTGTGCTTATGTTGAGCGCAGTTGTGACGTTTGCCATGTACGCCACTCTCTAGGCATCTCTATAGTTGGACAAGCATTATGTCATCTTTCCACTATCAGATTATATTTCCGCCACCATTTCCATTGTTACTAAAGCCAGGGTTCACTGCCTTACAACAAACCTTTTAAAAATGTATGTAATTCATTTTAGGGCTATTAATCTCTTAAATGGTTTTGTTTCAAATGAATAAATGAATCGCATAACAATATTTTCTGTGAAACCTTCCCAAATGAAGATTCAAAGACATTATGGAAAATTAATATTAAATAAATTACATGATATATTATTTAATAAACAGGCAATACTAGTGGTAGAATGAAATTATTTCCGTATCATTGACCATTGAGCATATAATTGAACTAAATTAATGTGTTAAATTGACAGCACTGAATAATTCATACAAGAACTTGGTGTCTGATGAGCCACGTACATGTGCTCACGCGCACTCATTCACACCCCGGCTCTCTTATTTCTGTGGCTCTCAACTGCCAGACACCGTAACCCTACCCTGAAAGTTGCCCCCTCTGCCTGCTTCCCTCTCCTTCCAAATGTCATATGTGAGACATCCTGCTCTCAGGGACAAAGAGAGGCATTCAGTTTCCAAGTGGGACTTAGCAACATCCAAACTTAGCTCTTGATTCACGGAGAAAGGGGGCATGAGGGGGTTCTACCATGCAATGACAGGGCAGATAGGAGATCCCCCCACACCCCCAGCCTCAATGCTAACAGTAAAAATAGGTGTACAATAAGTGTTTGAAAATATTTTCTTTTCACCTTTGTGCTCCTAGGAGGTTGGAACATTCCACAACCTTCATGCCACCCAGAGGGCTGGATGCTCACATACAGATTACACTTAACAGCTTCTTTATCATTTGATGGTGATTAAGGAATCATTCAGCCAAAAATTTAAATTCTGTTATCATTTACTCACCCTCACGCCACATAAGGCATATTTAGTTTAAATATATTTTATGTGGTGTCTCAAATACTCTTTAAAGCAAACCTTTTAAGTGGATTAATTTGTATTTAAATGGACTTAATGTGTTTAAAGATGTCAATTGTATCTAAAATGGCTTAACTCTGCTTTAAAATGGATTCATTTGTATTTTTAAAAACAATTTAAAAAACAAACAATAATGTTAATTCTAAATACAAATATATAATATAAATTATAAATACAAATTAAACACTTTTACACAAATTAAGTCTTTAAGCATGTTAAGCTTTAAAATTATTATTTTCTCTTTAAAAACAAACAATAATAATGTAAAAACATATATATATAAATTAAGCCCTTTTAGATATAAATTAAGTCTAAACACATCAAGCCCATTTAAATACAAATTAAGCCCTTTAAATGTTAAATTATTTTAAATGAGTAGGCCTAATAACAAAGTCCCTTTAAGACAAGTTGTGACGAGCAGGGCGGGCGAGAGCCGTGAGGGAACGGCGCGAGGCCGGTGACGCGAGTGATAATGAGCGTCACCTGCGAGGCGTGCCGGCCTCGAGTCTCTCACGGAGGAGCTCCGGAGGCATAAAAGGAGGAGCGACATCAGTGAAGGACGAGAGAGGACCAGGCCTGGACTTTATTTTATGTTTTATTATGTTTGTGTGGCCGGCAGACGTCCGCGAGGGTCTGCCGGCATTACTTTCGTTTTGTTCTATGTTTATTTTGAATTAAAAGTTACGTTGAATGTTCGCCGGTTCCCGCCTCCTTCTTCCCACATTTACGAACTGTGTTACATTGGTGCCGAAACCCGGGAGGAAGGAGGGACATGCTGTCGGAGAGCCCTCGCTGCTGAGGGGGATCGCGGTGCTGCGGAGTTCGGGCAGCGCGGAAGTGAAGACCGCGAAAGGCTGCCCGAGGCGGTGGTGCTGGAGCCTTGTGAAAGGTGGGACGGAGACCCGGATGCCGTGCTCCTGGGACGAGGTGGGGTGGCTGCCGTCCTGGACCTGGAGGGAGCGGAGGAGTCGCCGCCGTCTGCCGTGGGCCGGAGCCTGCTGCCGTCCGCCATGAAGGGGAGGAGCAGGGGACGGGGGACTCGCTGCCGGCTGCCCTCAGTCGGAGGAGCCATCGCCGGCCGCCAGGAGGCGGTCGAGGATCGGGCCGTCCACCGAGCGTCCAGTGCCACCGCATGGCACCGCGAAGAAGAGCCTCTTGGCAGGCTGAGGACCGAGCGGCAGTGTGTCTGGGAGCCGGACCCAGCATTTTTTTTTTCTTTCTTTTTCCTCTCTCCCCTCTCTCGTCCTGTCGCTCCCCTTGCTTCCGTCTCCTTTCTCTCGTCTCGTCTGTCCTTACCCCCAGGTGCTGCGGCCGCCGAGACAGGCCCCGGGGGGGAGTAAAGCGCAGTCTCGGAGGTACCCCCCGGCCTGCGAGGGGCGTTGGGGGTATGTGACGAGCAGGGCGGGCGAGAGCCGTGAGGGAACGGCGCGAGGCCGGTGACGCGAGTGATAATGAGCGTCACCTGCGAGGCGTGCCGGCCTCGAGTCTCTCACGGAGGAGCTCCGGAGGCATAAAAGGAGGAGCGACATCAGTGAAGGACGAGAGAGGACCAGGCCTGGACTTTATTTTATGTTTTATTATGTTTGTGTGGCCGGCAGACGTCCGCGAGGGTCTGCCGGCATTACTTTCGTTTTGTTCTATGTTTATTTTGAATTAAAAGTTACGTTGAATGTTCGCCGGTTCCCGCCTCCTTCTTCCCACATTTACGAACTGTGTTACACAAGTCATTTCGCTCGGCGGCCATCTTTGAAACGCCTCTCGGGCATCCTGGGCATCATGCAATCTCTTTGAATGGGGAAACATCAAATTCTCAAACTGTTCACCAACCTTACGATTAAATTTAATATTTGAAATCACCAATGAAATCTAAACAACCGGCTCATAAATTTAGTTTCTAAACGCTCGAATCATGACAAAAAACTGTATTTTTCAGGCTGGATCAAGCTAATGCGCATGCGCAGACCTAAATGTGCGTCTCTTCGGAGGCGCGCATCTGACTGTTTCTATAGAAACCGGTGATTCTAACGGCCGCTGAAGTGACGCGATGACTTTACCAGTCGGCGATTGGCTCTTATTTAAAAGGCGGGACTTATTCCGCCATATTGCGCGTTACACTTTCTCCCATTCAAAACTATACGAGTGACACTTCTTGTGTTATTCTATAGTCTTTGGTAATAATAATTTAAAACATAAATAATAATAATAATGAAATGTAAATACAAATTAAGCCATTTTAAAGCATTTGACCCACCACATTAAAATAAATAAAATAGAAAATATGAATCTGACGTCACGCCGCATTGAGTTCTGGGTAACTTCTTTGTTTATCCGCCATCTTAACAGGATCGCGCAGCCTTTCCGTTATTGAGTTTAGGGCAGCAATTTGTTTTCTGTCATGATTGTGAAAAAATGTCACCATTGTATGTCATTAACGCTGCATCGATAATTGTGATATTAACTCAGATCATGTTCTGAGAGAAAACAAGACAGTGAAAAACGTTTTTTCGCCTTTTCTATGTGTAAAAACATCAAGGGAAAGCAGGTCGAGGAGATGACGAGAAGACGCCGGATGGCAAATCTATTATTAATGGCACTGATTAAACCCACTGCTTATCACTCAATAAAAGAATGACATTTTCAAGTGTTTTTGAACGTTTTGATTTTGTTTGGTTTATTACCTTTGCGAGTCTGACTCACTGCACTCGTGAATTAGCAGAACTTGGCGGGGACATTCAAATGCTTAACACGAAAAACGCTTCATGTAACAAACAAACAATTCTGTACATATTTATTAAAGCATACTGTGTGTAGATATGCAAATGAGCCAAAAATATGAACGCAACACATTTATATCTTAAACGGTTTCCTCTCATGTCCTCAAAAAAACGCTTAATGCACTTAAGACTGATATTAAAGAGACCAAATTCTATTTACAAATAAAGCACATGCAGAAAAACGGATGAGACCAAAATATAAACTTTCAGTATCACTTAAAATGCAAGCATTTTATACATTTTCTTCATAACGGTTTTATAAAGGTAGGAAATTGCTTAGTGTGGTTGTCATTTGTTAAAATAAATATAAAAATACAGTGTGTTCGTGTACGTCTGTCCGCTGAATTTGACCCATAATCTCTGATTCTCCTCATCTGTGATCATGGAAAAGGGGAATTACAATGACAAGTTGTAGGTCTACTCAATATGCTCGTTTAAGCATTTAAACGTTTCCAACAAATAAATGAATCGACTTTCTCAGTGTGTTGATCACATAGATTTATTTGTAAACGAAATTCTACAAAACTTCAGTGAAAAAATAAATAAATAAAATGATCATGCAATGCGATAAAATAGCTTCTATTCCCTGCAAACGATACCATTAAAAATGTTAACGTTCCACTTAATGGCAGAAACAAAACAAAAGGTAAGCAAGAATCCATATTAATTTCAGTACGAGTAATAGAGGGCGATCCTGTCAAAATGGCGGCGCCGCCCCGGCATGCAACGAGGCGTGACGTCAGTTCGTATTCTCTATAATAAAATCAAATAAAATACTGACAGTTATGTATTTACAGTGAAGCCTAAGAAGGAAACAATTAAACAACAAAATACTTTTCTGTGATAAACTCTCATGCCACAGATGCATATACCGACAGTTTAATGAAATGTTGTTTCATTAGATCATTAAGTTAACCCTAACTTAAAGAAATACAAAGATGACTTGTAGTCACACTGTAAGCAATGCTTCACTATAAATAATAAACATTATAGACAAACAATAAATGAAATGTAAACCAAAGACGATATGGTTTTCACTACAAATTATAAAGCTTATGAAGTGACAAGTGATTAGAGCAATTGTGTATTTAACCTAGAATCTCTCTTTAAACGAATGTGCTTTCACCTTAGAAAACATTATGTAGTAAAATGGTGCTGAGAAACAGGGAAAGGAGGAAGATTTTGCTCAACATCTCCTATTCTTTGAAGAGACAACTCATTATTGCCCAGTGTTATTATTCATGCAGCACATGTACCTAGTAGACTTCAGCTAAATGAATGTGTGTTTTGACCACAACATGGCAGCTCTGATGTTATCGTTCCAGCTCTCTAATGGCTGCGCCTAATGATGGGTGGCAGGCGGAAAACTTTATTCTTCTCCTTTTTGCTATCATCCGGATATCCATGTTTCATAAAGACTGAGATAGCAGGAGTGTGTGGCCTTTATGAAGCTATATATGGACAGAAAAATAATAAATGTGTGTTGATGGCACTGATATAAAGGAAACTATGGAAGTTTGTTTCCACCACAGAAGACAAAAAAGGTAACAGACTTTTTTTTTATCTCACAATTTGACTTTTTTCCTCAATTATGACATTTTTTCTCAGAATTGTGAGATATGAATTACATTTGCAATTACATTTTTTTTTTTTTTTTTTTTTTTTATTCCGTGGCAGAAATAAGCTTCCATAAAGGAAACCGATAATGGAACATGAGTTGGAAAAGTAAACTATAAAAAACAAACTTGGACACTTGAACTGATCCAATGTAAGGTTTGCCCTGAATAACACGACCTGACATTTCCATCATGTGAAGTGTGTAATAACTTTGTTACTGGAGCTGGTGAGCGAGATAGGAATGATGAAATGGCCTCACTATTTAAACGCTGGGTACTCGATTGCACAGGAAATCATCTTCTGAAATTACATCCACAGACACGAACACACATCAATCAAATCGGTTTCAGACAGTTCATGAGTACAGGATGACACAGGCAAGTGTTTAAATGCGGAGTTCAAGGAAACAACTGAGGTACACGGGGCAGTCGCTGATTTGTGTACCATGCTGAGTGTGAAGGCAATGACAGTCTGGGTTAATAGCGTGTTTCTAGAGCAGAGATGTGATCTGTACAGAGCAGAGGTGGCACAGGAAGTAGGTCTAATTTGATGTCATTAACTAAAGAACACACAGACCAGTGACAACATGACAGTTCATGTCAACATGAAATCAAAATTTATATATATATAAAAAAATATATATAAATTATAATATAATAATAATTATATTTAATATTTTTTTAAATCTTTTTGAAAGGTCACCAAGGCTGCATTTATTTGATTAAAAATACAGTACAAACAGTAATATTGTGAAATATTATTATTAACTTTTCTATTTTAACATATTTTAATATAATTTATTCCTGTGATATGAAAGCTGAATGATTCTTACTGACCCAAACATTTGAACTCTACTGATTGTTTTAGAGTACTTGGTCTGGCTCCATTCTAACACCCTTTTTACAATTTAATTAATTCCTGATGGATACAATTAAAAGTTTTTTTTCTGCTGAATATCACTCTCAAGTCAAATCATGGACGTAAAATGGATTGCAAACATCAATTCACCACCTTTAATAAGCAGAGTGAGGGGACACTACATATAGACCTACTTTATATTCAACACTAGCCTCAAGTGAATGCATCTACGTGTGCTTGCATGTATCCTGCCCAATAATACACATTCATATTAAACGAACCTTCACTTAAATATGACCATCAGCGTGTCCAACGCCTACGGTGCAATTCTGCACCAATATGGCAGTGTCTTGGGCGGTGAAATCAAAGAGAGACGTCATGTGTGCATTCACACATTAGCTAGATAGGAGGCCCCATACAGATCACAGTTTCTCTACTAATAAGACTTAGTAGAGGACATGAGCATATAGCAGGATGCAAGATGTAGCAAATGGTGACAGCAAAAGGTGATTTATTTGGATAAATTAATGTTTTTAAAGGAAGATTGGTGCATCATGTTCTTTCTATATAAAATGGAAGTCTTTGGTGCATGTCAGGGGTGAGGTGGTACGCATATTTATACCGAAAATTTTTGGTAGGGGTTTGGAACATTTGGTTCAGTATGCATTTGTATAGAACGAAAACAGTGTTGTTTTAACCACCGCAAGTGCGGAACTTCTCTTTGTAAGGAAAATCAGAGTTTCCCCACTAGGATGGGACAATATCATTTATATAGTTATAGGCCTTACTTTGATATTTTGCGAACACGTCTGAAAAAATAACAAGGAGTTGTCTTAGGCCCCATTTACACTTGTGTTTTCATTTTAAAACGTTGTTTTAAAAAAAAAACGATCCTCGTCTACACTGGTGTTTCCACAATGTTTCAGAAACGATCTCTGTCTACTTGACCAAAAACGCATGTCACATGACAAGTGTAAACAGTTGCCTCTTGCGAATGTAGGCAGCTGCAGTATTTAAAAAAAATGCAGTTTAACTGCACAATGGCTGCTAAAAATGACAACAAAGTCAGCAAAGATTGCCGTTCAGTCTCCATGTTATTGTTTACACGGTCGTCAAGGATACGCAGAGCGAATGTGAGCAGCCACCCATTGTTTTCAAAAGTGTCCGTCTTGGTGCATTTATACTAAAACGCAACCCCGGCATTTTCAAACTAAAACAGCGTCTGCAGCGTTTTCGAAAGTCTCCGTTTGAGGTTCGAAAAAGCCGGCGTAGTGTAAACGACAACTTAAGAAAAACTTGTGCGTTTTAAAATGAAAATGCACTAGTGTAAACAGGGCCTTAAACATGAGACGTGCTTTATATTAAGTGTTTGAAACTAAACACGCATCTAAAAGTAGAGCAAGCCATGTAGTCTACTGTAGGTCTACTATTGTTTAAAGAGGTCATGACATGAGAAATCTAATTTTCCTTGTTCTTTAGGCATATAAGAGGTCTTTGTATCATTAATACTGTACATCCTGCAAGTTCCAAAACTTAAAACGTGACATGTGACCTCACAAGGGCACAATCATTTGCATACGATTGCTCTGGAGCAAGACAACAATGCATACTTTTACATCCATGCATCGTTGTTCACGCCCACTGGTGTTCAATCGATGAGCAGCGAGAAAAATGTCAGAGAAAAATGGATTCAGTTTATTTTTTAAAAAACATCCTAGTCACGTCAGTGCTGACTTGCATGTTTGTACTGTACATTTTACTAGCGACTGTTTTGAGAACAAGTCGCAATATGAATCAAGTTGGCGAAAAAACTTTTGCTCGAAGATCAGGAATCAACTGTTCTTGGGTGCGTTTCCCGTACAACGACGTAACTCGCTGCTTCACTAACATAGTATGCATCGTTGAGCAATTCAACTAGCTAGTCACGACTGTTTCCCGAAACCATATTGTCGCAAACCTGTCGTTCAACCACGTTGGTTAATGATGTCACACTAGTGATGGAGTAATAACTTCTTTAAATGAATCCGTGAGATCAAAATAATGCTAGATTTTTTTGCTATAAATTGGCATCTGAGGACTGCTTCTCGCTTTTCTGCATTATTTTGCTTTATTTCCAGATTCAATCATAGGCTCGTTCTTACGTACCAGAGCACGTACGCACATGCGCACTCTTCAAAACGGTACTTAAAATCTCTTGACAAACTAAAATATGTAAATGACATTTGTATGTATTTGAAATAAAATATATACATTGTACTTATTTTGCTCAAGATAACAATTTAACTCCACATGCCATTAAAAAACAAGAAACTATGCCTGTAACCACAGCTCTAGAGCTGTCTAAGTACACAAGTTTGCAATGCAGTTTGCGAATGTTTGTTTGAACGATAGTTTCGGGAAACACCAAATCGTTGAACTATGTTAGTAACAATGGAAATTGTTGGCTAATGATGCTTTTGGGAAAGCACCCCTGAAATTAGCAAGGACCCCGCAAACTGTAAGTAATGTATTTAATTTTTAAACCGGTAATTAATAATGGTTAAATTCATAATGAATAATCCTAGTATTCTTACTTCAAAGAATGCGTTGATCACGCAGTGCAAGTTTATCTGGACACTTGCCAAAACTCCCATTAGGCTACAATCAGTGATGCTCTTACACTACACAATGAATCTCTTACTGTATTTACATCGTGTTTACATTGTTAGTTATGGTGAAAGCAATTCGTGAGAGTGCATAAATTGCGTTGCGATGACGAGATCACGGCATTCACGCAATCAACAGACGGTCTGCCATCTGCTTAAGCCGGGCACACATTTAACGACTATCTAAAACATTCTAAGACTGTGCTCAACATACAGCGATTGTTTCCTGCGACTGAAGCCGATTTAAATGCTTACACATGGAATTTGAACACCGACTGTAATCGCAGACTGAACGCAACTGGCTCCGACTGGATGTGTTTGAGACATAAGTATCAATTTACATTCATAATCGGCCTCACAATCGTTAATTGTGTGCGCGGCTTTAATGCTCATCACTGCAACCTTCCATGTGATAGATCTAAATCTAAATATAATGCAGTAATCAACACTTTTCACAATTCGTTAATCTCGACAGCTGTGTGGTAAATGTGTTTAAAAGTATTCGAAAGGCTTCCACATGTAATACTTGTTTCAATTGCAAAGATGTCAGCCAATCACAGCAGTGGGTGTTTACATTGAAGTCTCACAGCAGACACGCCCCTTCAAACAAATCGTTCAAATCAGAGGACTAAAATCAGGATTGAAAATAGACATTTATTTCTTAATCATGACAATTATGTAATGTAAAAAACATTAGCATTATAAGTGCACCTCAGGAAACATATAAAAATGTCATGACCCCTTTAATGCATTATCCTCAGCGCACAACTGGCATCTTTCTGCTGTATTCCTGTGAATGTTACAAATTCACGCAAGTATTTCCATTTCGCATAAAGGATTATCCTGACAGCAAGTCTACATTTAACTTTGCAGACTTCATTGAAAGATTGCTGGTGTTGTCCTGAATCGGACCCCCGTCAGATTATGAGCTTCAATGAGGGGGGTAATAATTTGCCACAACAATGGCACATACATGCGATTAGAGCGTAAGCGCAATAATTCTAACCTGTTTCTAAAATATTTTGCTAACATATTTTGCATCCAAAAATGTAAGCACTTCAAATCTCTTCTCCAAATTACAACAGCACCACACTCAAAAAAATGCTGGGTTAAAAACAACCCAAGTTGGGTTGAAAATGGACAAACCCAGCGGTTGGGTTAAATGTTTGCCCAACCTGCTGGGTAGTTTTTATTTAAACCAACTATTATTTAAAAATTGCTATATGGCTAGCTTAAAATGAACCCAAAATAGTTGGGAAATTTAAAACCAGATGCAATTAGAGACAACAATAATAGACAAAAGGTGAATGTTTATTAATAAGCTTTAATATTTTATTAATATAAATTTAATAGTTTAATAGTTTATTAATATAAATTTATTAATAAGCAATTTAATAAATGTTTATTGTTTAATAATTATTCATTGAACATTAATAAATGTTCATTTCCAACATACTTTGGGTTAATTTTAATTAAGCAATACAGTCATTTTTAAACAATAGTTGAGTTAAATAAAACTACCCAGCAGGTTGGGCAAACATTTAACCCATATCGCTGGGTTAAAACAACCCAATTGCTGGGATTGTCCATTTTCAACCCAACTTGGGTTGTTTTTAACCCAGCATTTTTTAGAGTGCATAAATTGCAGTGCATGTTGCTGATGCATGCAGCATTTTGATTTCATGGTGACTTTAAAATGTATACTGTGTTTAGAGAACTAGCATCATTACCACTACCATCTGTCTATCTGTCAGTATACACTCTGAAAACACTGGGTTGTTTCAATCCAAATTTGGGTCAAAAATGGACAAACTCAACCGTTGGGTTAAATTTTCAAACTAAAGGTTGGGTTTGTCCATATTTTATCCAAATTTTGGTTGAAACAACCAAGCATTTTTTATAGTGTAGCTTTATTCCAGTGACAAACACTGGGTATTCTTAACAAACAAGAACAATAACAACAACACCTGCAGCAAAAACAATGACAAAGTCCTGGTTTTGTCATTTGTCCTTTTTAGAAGTGCATGAGGACAGAAAAGTAGACTAGTGACTTTAAGGAAAAGATGAGTCATACTTTGAACTTCATTTAGTGTCACTAGGAAACAGAACGGATCCTAGGAAGTGTAAATGTTAGCGTAGGATCTTATATTCAGAAATGTAAACACTCCTCCACAAATGAACCATCATGTCTAAGAGTATGTGCATGTGTTACTATGTGCGTTTGTTTGTGCAAGTGCCTTTGGGCTTACATGTATAATACTAAGTGTGCTTGAGAGTGTGACTCTGTGTGTAACTAGAGCCACACTGGTGTATTAAAGAGACTGTTGGAGCCAACCTGTATTGAGCCAGAGCAGACATGAAATATTCACAACACCACATGCACGCGCACACACAAAGCTAAAACATGCCAAGGCAGATGGTGTGACATTCGAAGAGCACAATCCTGCAGCCTATCAATAGGATACAGAGAACATTTTGTTGAGAGGGGCGTGATGGGCAATAAACACTTTGCTCCCAGAGAGGGGCTGGGCTACAGCGCCACCTTGTGGTGCTTTGCCACGGCATATGTTTGGGCATGTGGTTACTGATTGTTGACCTCTGATACACATGGACAGATGGACACAGCGCCAGACCAAAACAGAGCCTGGGGAGACGAGATAGGTTTGTACCTTGGCTTCAAAGGCATCAAATGGATTTATATCATACAAGAGTGAGAATTTAAAACTCATCTAGTCAATCCTTGCCTTTACTGCTGCTGTCTGAGTCCAGCAGGGATCAGAGAAAGAGAAGAGTATTGATTTTACCTTCAGTTAACAAAATGGTTTTCCCAAGCTGACTTAATACAAGGTCTAGAGAGAAAAAGTAGGGACGGTCTTGGGTGCAAAGCAGAAAATCGAGGAGCCTGGCATGCCAAAACGCACGCAAAATTGCCCGCTGTCATACACGGTTTGCCTCAGAGTGCCTTTCATTCATTTGATACATTGTTCACTCACTCATCTTCACGTCTGAATTGGCCACGCTCTACAAACTCGGCAACAGAGCTCAGAGCAGACAAGCGTTACTCTAATTTGCAGGTACTTCTGAACAGATAAACCTCGAGAGGAAAAAAAAAGGAATGTGCCTGCGAAAATTTTATAAACACCTTAAATTATTTTTATAGTAATACATTTGAAAATAAAATAAATAAATAAATACATTTAAAAAAAATTGTGATCAATTAATATGTGAATTATATTATAAAAAAAATGTATGCCAAATATTAAAAAATATAAAAATTATATATTATATATTAATTCATAATGAAGTTTGTTGTTGATAATTTTCTTATTTAATTTTGCAGCCCTATTTAGTTAATGTGTGCATGAAAATCTCACTCCATCAATAGGGGAAATATGTAGTTCCTTACCTTAATTTTCCTCTAAATAATGTGCAAACTGAAGGCTAAACTTAATTGTTGTGTGAAAAAAATAAAATAAAATAAATTTGCAGACAACTCTCCACATTATCAAAACACAATCTTAAAGCAGTAGGAAAGTCAAAATTATCAATATAAAACTATTATCAACCACGCATTTATTGAAAAAGAAATTGGTGGTGATTTTCTTTATCGATTTCACTGATTTAACTGTTAGGAGTTTTCCTGATAGTGTGCGTGTAAGTGTATTCGTGCCAGGCATCCTCCCGGGTGAGATCTACCCCACAGGACTGCTGCTGGCAGCAGAATTGGTTTAGTACTTGTAGTAGGAGCTAACCTGAAGAGACACTGTGCTCTCTCTATGTGAGAAATGCAGTGGTAACCTTGGTCATCCATAGAGCCTTTCAAGCCAAAGTGAATACTGCCTGCAGCCTTCAAATGTGCATGTTTGTGTCCTTTGAGCAATGTAGGAGATGTGGGGAATGTGAAAGCACAACAAGTTGCATGTCACTACAGAGCACAAGATGGCCTAACCGGTCTGGACCAGCCCCATGACTGGATTACGTCATCGTCCAGGGAGTCGTGTGTGTGTGTGTGTGTGTGCAGTATCAGTGAGAAAATCCCATTTTGATTTGAAATGCTCTGTTGTATAATCCTTTGAGTCTGTGCGGAAAGGTTGACAGAATGGAGGAATAGCGAATGAGAGGTAGAGAGTTTGCAATGTTAAATTTAAATGACTTTTCCAGTCATAATTGAAACCTGTTTTTTAATAATTTTTATAGATATTTAATTTTTAAAATTTTTTATACAATTCAATTTTAGACCTGAGCATATCTAGGACAAAAAAATATACTAAAGTACCCATGATTTTCTCTATAATGTTAAGACATATCCATCCATCCATCCATCCATCCATCCATCCATCCATCTATCTATCTATCTATCTATCTATCTATCTATCTATCTATCTATCTATCTATCTATCTATCTATCTATCTATCTATCTATCTATCTATCTATCTATCTATCTATCTATCTATCTATCTATCTATCTATCTATCTATCTATCTATCCATCCAGCCATCCAGCTGAGCATAAATAGAGAATTCATATTCACTATGAAATTTTCCATGTTTTTTTTTCCATAATTAAAGAGATTTAAAAAAAAAAAAAAAAAAAGTGTCAAATTCCCTGATATTTCAATATTACATTCCTGTAGGAACCCCGGTGTAAGAATTTATATTTCATTTTATATTGGCTAAAGATCATAAAGGGTCATTAAAAAAACATTATTGTTCATCATCTGGATTCACAAACTTTTACCATTTTAACAGACTGATGTAAGAAAAAAACATGCAAAAACATTAATCATTGACTTTTGATAGTTATCAGTCTTTTTTATGTACATGTAAACATGTTCATTGATGAGATTTCCAATCAATAACTGCTCTGATCAAAACATGGATTTAGACACCGTCCCCTGGAAAGAAGTCGAGCGGGTCTGCTGTGGTCTCACTCTGATGTGCAGTCGGCAGGGGGCCAGGTAGGATTCTCATTAGAATAGCATTAGGGGGCAGAGTGCAGAGATAGTTTAATGAGAGTGATATTACTACTCTATCCCACCTTCCCCCTCCCTTTCCTGCATATCTAACGTCTACTGTTCCATTTCCATCTCTCCAGATGAATCTGCATTTTCAGTCAGGCATTCCCTGGGTGACTTTAAATGAGGGTGCGAGGACTATTAACACTTCTCACCTCGGATGATCTTTCATGCTTTTATGCAACATACAGGATGAGACACGATCCACAATGAAGGGGCTCACGGCGTTACACATACTCAAATTTGAGTCAAGGGTGTGAAAGCACTCTCAAAGAGAAAAGGGTAACCTCTTGACGCAAAGGAAAACAGAAGGATCAGAGGGATCAGATTAGGTAGAAAAAGCAATACACAGAAAAAATGTATGTGATGATTCAATTATGTCAGTGATGTTTTTGAGGAATTAGAATGAAACACTAGGTCAAATAGTGCCATTCAGGCAATTAGTAGGCTTACTCAGACAGCAAATACACACAAAAAAAGTGTTTGTTGTTCATATGCAGGTCAATGACATGAGTGTCATTTTTTTTTAAAAAATCTATTTTTAAATATATGCCAAGTCCTTACAAGTCATGTTGGTTTCATATGGTTTTGAAGTTAAAATGTAATAAATATTTTCCTTACACTCTAAGTACTTCTGAGTATACACTACCTTAGGGGCTGTTTACACTACATTTTCAACTAATAGCAGAAAAATTACGCATTTTGGCCACTCATTTTACACACCAACAAAAAATGCAAACTTTTGAAAATGGGTTTTTAAAGTGCATGTTTTTGAAAATTATATCCTTATTGTGTCTGAGTAAACTCCAAAGACGTATACGTCTATGGGCGCATAGTGTTTTTTTCTTTTTTTTTTTTTTTTTACAAAATGACGTCGCCAACTACTGGCCTGGCAGCATAATACAGAGTTTTTAGTAATTTTCGCGGATCCATGTGAATGGAGATCGTTTTGACAACGAGGAAAAACGTTTCCATTTTTAGTAGATTGTTTTTGTGTAAACGTACCCTTTTTCATTATTTTCAAAAACATTTTTAAATTCATTTTTATTCTATAACTAATAATAAACAAATAAATAAATTATAAATATTGTTTTCATAGAATCACAGCACACATTTTACCTGAACTAACCTAATCCTTATTTACAAGATACTAAGTAAGCAACTTCGTTAGCAACATTTTAAAGTAGAATACTGCTTAAAAATAAAGCAATAAGCCACACAAAGGCCAAGGGGTGTTTTTATGTATTTTCAATGGAACCCATGGCTCACAATTCTCCTCCAGGTTTTAGGACCATATAGAAGACAAAAACAAAATTAAAACATCTCTCAGGGTCCACCATGCGACAAGGATTCACAATGCATTAGTGCAATGGAAAGCATCGGTGTGGAAATGTGAGACCCCAGTGGCTCTAGTCTAAGATTTTCTTGCACGCAACAGGCGTATTGTATTTTTAGGGCAGATGGGACACCTGTTAGTTGAGGACATTAAGGGTAAAAGATGCCCCCTGGAGGCTGGAACGTGATGAAAAGGAAAACGCTCTTGAGAGAGAGGAGCAGAACAAGAGCGAGAGAGACCTGCTTCAGAGTTATTCAGTGCATTGAGTGTCCTTGATGCCGTTCAATCGCCAGGCTAGTCATGAGAGTAAATGCGTAAATGTCCTCAGAGACATGCTGCTCTGCCGTCAGAGAGAGGTGGCCATTTCCAAATGCCAAAAATAACACATCCCTCAAGGTATGAATTGACACGGTAGATGTAAGAAAACATATCAATCCATTTCATTAACATACCAAGAGGTCCAGCACGAAAACTGAAGTGAATGAATGAAAATAAGTCATATATATATATATATATATATATATATATATATATATATATATATATATATATATATATATATATATATATATATATATGTATAATATATATATATATATATATGTATAATATATATATATATATATGTATAATATATATATATATATATATATATGTATAAGATAGATATATATATATATATATATATGTATATATATATATATATATATATATATATATATATATATATATATATATATATATATATATATATATATGTGTATGTATAATATATGTATAAATATATATATATATATATATAAAATGGTGTAAAATTAATTTCTGGGATATTTCTGGGACACCAATTGACAGTAACACCTCAGCTTCAATTGTATTCCAAACAAACAAACAAACAAACAAACAAACATCAAATGCTGCCAATCTAGTTAGTTAATTTCACTAGGCATGACCTTTACAAATAAAAAGAAGAATAGCAACAAAATTGGAGACATAAAAAGCAATTAAAATTCTTGTTCTTCATCCAATAGTTAAATATGTCCACTTGACTGCACTGACTACACACAGAGCCTGTTCGGATGAGAGCATGTGTTTGAATGCACCTGCCACAAATTTACATATTTCTCATTTTAATAATTAGAAAAGGCACTCATAGCAGAGATAATACAAAACTGACTGGCAGGAACTCACAGTCATTCATTACTAATAAAACATAGAACAAATTATAAGAATATATGACTTTAGGACCTCTGTGGTCATGAGATAATAATAATAATAATAAACAATATTAATATAGCACTTTACATAAAATATATAATATTATGCTATATATTATTTCATATAATTAATATAATATAATATAACATAACATAATATAATATATAGTTTACTATTATATATTTTATATTATATATTTTATGTAAATATGTATATGTATATATACACTACATTACAAAAAGTAATGGGACACCCCTCAAAATCATTGAATTCAGGTGTTCCAATCACTTCCATGGCCACAGGTGTATAAAATCAAACACCTAGGCATGCAGACTGCTTCTACAAACATTTGTGAAAGAGTGGGTCACTCTCAGGAGCTCAGTGAATTCAAGCGTGGTACCGTGATTGGTTGACACCTGTGCAATAAGTCCATTTGTGAAATTTCCTCAGTACTAAATATTCCACTGTCAACTGTTAGTGGTATCATAACAAAGTGGCAACAACAGCAACTCAGCCACAAAGTGGTAGGCCAAGTAAAATCAATAGCCACAGACCTCCAAACTTCATGTGGCCTTTGGATTAGCTCAAGAACAGTGCGTAGAGAGCTTCATGGAATGGGTTTCCATGGCTGAGCTGCTGCATCAAAACCTTACATCACCAAGTGCAATGCAAAGCGTCGGATGTAGTGGTGTAAAGTACGCCGCCACTGGACTCTAGAGCAGTGGCGACGTGTTCTCTGGAGTGACGAATCACGCTTCTCTGTCTGGCAATCCGATAGACGAGTCTGGGTTTGGCGGTTGCCAGGAGAACGGTATTTGCCTGACTGCATTGTGCCAAGTGTAAAGTTTGGTGGAGAGGGATTATGGTGTTGGGTTGTTTTTCAGGGGTTGGGCTCGGCCCCTTAGTTCCAGTGAAAGGAACTCTTAATGCTTCAGCATACCAAGACATTTTGGACAATTTCATGCTCCCAACTTTGTGGGAACAGTTTCCTGTTTCAAGTTTCCTTCCTGTTCCAACATGACTGTGCACCAGTGCACAAAGCAAGGTCCATAAAGACATGGATGAGCGAGTTTGGTGTGGAGGAACTTGACTGGCCTGCACAGAGTCGTGACCTCAACCCTATAGAACACCTTTGGGATGAATTAGAGCGGAGACTGTGAGCCAGGCCTTCTCGCCAACATCAGTGCCAAAACTCACAAATGCGCTTCTAGAAGAATTTTCAAAAATTCCCATAAACACACTCTTACACCTTTTAGAAAGCCTTCCCAGAAGAGTTGAGGCTGTTACAGCTGCAAAGGGTGGGCCAACTCCATGAATGGGATGTCATTAAAGTTCATTTGCATGTAAAGGCAGACATCCCAAAACTTTTGACAATATAGTGTATATATAGAAGCCTGTTTTGCCTCAGAGTTAAAAAAAAAAAAGTTTGACGCAATTAATACTTGCATTAAATACAACAAATTAAAGATGTTATTCAAAAGCTAAATTTGGGGGGGACTAAAGTCATCACTTTGATTAACCTTGTGCTGGAAAGTCTTCTCTCACTAACAATCCTTCACATGTAATTCACCAGTGTGGAAAAAAAAGATGAAAGGAGATATCTGTTGATGCTAGTGTGTTTGGCAGAAAGCGTCAAAGGAGGCCATTTACTGTGAGTTTGCAGATGTGAGAAATGGCAGCTTTGAGGTGGGTGGGAGTGAATCGCTCTGTCCTTGTCTCTCTCTTTCTCTCTACATCGACCTCTTTTCCATCTTGTTTAGCTGCTGCTAAAACTCACAAGCCAGTATTGACAGAAGCCAATTACTCCTCACTTCACCTGCTGCAAACAGGATGAAATAGCAGTGGAATACAGCATCTGGGTACACAAAGACATCTTCACAGTTCTCCTCTCCTCCACATCAAAACAAATTGATTTACAATAAAAACTCACTGAGAGCTCAACAATAGCTCAAAAATTATGAAGCCTTGCAATGTCAAAACCTACCAAAGGTTACCGATGGTCACATTTACTGAAGAGGCACAAACCAATTAATACCAAGGCAGGAATATGTATGTGAATGTGGGTGTGTGTATAAAAACCTTTCTTTCCTGTAGCTAGAAATAAAAATCAGATTTTTCTTATTTCTAAAAAGCAATGGAACATTTCCTCAGATACAAATGTTGCCTGGTCCTGCATTAACCTTTTTTAAATATATATGTCCCCTGGGGGTTCTGCATAGGCCATCTTAAATCCAGATCTAGGAGCCTCTCTCTGTTAATGTTACTGGTGTGAAGTGACCGATTGCTCTCTGATCCCAACTTTACTTCATCTGAGGAAACGAATGAGCACTCTGATGACAGTTGTTTTCTGCTTTAATTTGCTGGAGTCTGTGTTCATATGAACCCTGCAGCTGACCTAATGTATTTGTCTGATTTGACCTCGGCAAAGACAGATACACAGGAAAATAAGCACACGTTTACACTCTCTGTTTGGTTATTGCTTGATGCAATATTATATATGTATATTAATATTATATAAATTATGGGGTAAGTTAACAAAGACAAAAAGCCAGACCTATTTATTTATTTAGGGGTACGTTTACACAACAACAATGTACTAAAAATGAAAATGTTTTCCATAAAAACGACAGCATTGTTAAAATGATCCCCGCTCACACGGATCCACTAAAACGACTAAAAACGTTGTATTATGCTGCCAGGCCAGTAGTTGGCGACTTCACACTGTAAAGAAACACTACGTGCTTATAGACTGAACACGTAATATGCATGTGCATGACGTCACTGTTTTCACAAATTTGCATTTTTAGTGTCTACATGGGGACACGGTGATGTTTGCAAAAATGTCGATCGTTTTCAAAATCGTTTTTTGCGTTTTCAGGCCCCCAAAAGTTTTACATTTTAGTTGAAAATGGTGTTGTGTAAATGCCCCCTTAGTCTCATGGAGATCATTTCTATTGATAGATATTATGCATACAGCAATTAAATTTACATTTTAATCATGCTGATATATGTACGGAAGCTTATTTGTGCCATGGAATAAAAAATAGAAAAGGTATATGGCTTTTTATCTCACAATTCTGACATTTTTTTCTTGCAATTCTGAGTTTATATCTCACAATTCTGAGAAAAAAGTCAGAATTACTTAAATGGCACAATTACTACAATTGTTATAAACTCGAAATAAAGTCAGAATTGTGAGGAAAAAAGACAGAATTGTGAGTTATAAACACAAAATTGTGAGAAAAAAAGGTCACAGTTACATTTTTTATTGTTTATTCTGTGGCACAAACAAGCTTCCATAGATTATTATATTTAACTACACTGACTATTAAAAAATAAATAAAAAAAATTAAAAAAAAAATTATATATATATATATATATATGTGTGTAAAGCATGAACTGTACCAATCTAGGGTTTTCAAAATAATAATTTTTAAGCGAAATGTTATTTTTTAAAAGAATTTGTGTTTGATTGATTGATTGATTGATTGATTGATTGATTGATTGATTGATTGATTGATTGATTGAAATAGATTTAATAAAATCTTACATTTGACATGTTGGAGGTGATAAAAAGGGCAATAAGAAAAAGTAGAAAAATAAGTAAAAGTATAAAATGATTTAATTGCAACAAGGAGTCTCATGTGAACCAAGAAAAAAATAAATAAGCTCAACTTATATATATATATATATAGAGCATCTCATTTTACAAATGACATGGAAGGAAGGAGGCAAACCAGCGCTCCACATGAGATGAGAGTGCCAGTGCGTTCACATCCCTGTCTCAGCACACTCTCCTTGTCTGCAGTTACGGTCGCCATGGAAACCGTTCCCAAGGCTCTGAAATGTCCCCGAATGGAAAGAGAACAGTAGGGAGGGACAGAAAAAAGGTCTTATGCACATCACCAAGACAGATCCCAGAAACCAGAGGAAAAAACGTAGAAGGTCAAAGGAACACACATATTCAGGAATTCATACTGCATTATTTGACAAATGACTGCAGCTTTTAAGTAGCCCATTTGGAAAGGACACGCTTCAGATCATTTCAGGTTTGCTGTATACGTCAGTTAAGATGAACACTGTGTGCCAAACTAAACTTGAGATGTAGAATTAATAATATTGAGTAGGTGCTCAGGAATGAGTAATCAGCTGAGAGATGTGAACCGTCACTTTCACTAAGGCCTGACTGGTGTCTGACTGACGCACACTGGCTTCAGTTTGCCAAAGCTGTGTGTGCTGTGGGCCGGAGCTGCGCATTGGGTAATTACGGAGAGGTTAACGAGGCTGACTTCTCTAACGAGATATGAATCACACCGCATACAGAGACTCGGAGGTCTGTGATAGGGCTATTTATACTTTATTTTCCTTTCAAAATGAACATTAGACGAACACTGCCAGTTTGTCCATTCTAAGGTCGTGATCTGGAAAACTTTGACATTTCTCTTAATTCTCAGTCATAGAGCATTTAGAGCACAAATAAAAAGGCTATTTATTTTTGACATTTACATTTATATTTATTTATTTAGCAGACCCTTTAATTCAAAGCAACGTTTAAATGAGGAATGCTGCAACACTAATGAAATCATCCTAAGGAAGCAGAAGTGTTGAAATACAAATCTCACATTTTAATAAAATAAAATAGCATAATACTATAAAAGTAAATAAAGAAAACAAATTCTAAATTATGATGACTTGGAAAGGAAATAGGTCTATTTGGCTCAAAACAATACATTTTGATAAAATAAAAAGGAATACTAAAATAGAATTAAAAGTAAAAGCAAACAAAACACAAAAAACAAAACAAACAAAAAACACAAAACAAAAAACAAAAACAAAACAGGCCCAAAATCAAAACAAACCACAGGCCCAAAATCAGAAATATGATCACAACAAATAGGTCTATTGGACTCAAATACAAATCTCATATTTTTATAAAATAAAAAGGAATAATATTAAAATAGAATTAAAAGTAAATAAAATAAAACAAAACAAAACACAACAAACACAAGCCCAAAATCAGAAATATGATCACTTGTAAAAGAAATAGGACTAATGGAATACAAATCTCACATTTGCAAAAAAAAAAAATACTAAAATGGAATAAAATTTGGAATAAAATGGAATAAAAAATAAACTAAGCTACAAATTAAATATTGATTTTAATTAAAATTTAATTTAATTTAAGATAGTCGACAGATAGCATCATTATCCACCAAAGATATAAAGCAGGTCTCATCTACACCATGACATCTCTCTGCTTGCATAGGAGCAAACACTGAAAATCAAACTGAATCCTGAAGCTGTCCATCCTAAATTCCATAACTCTTGCATGTGCCAAAGTAGAGAGAGAGGGATCAAGGAGCCAAGTCATGACTACACATTACAGACAGTCACCTGGTTTGACCTGAATCAACCGCCAGCTATGTCTGTCTCTCAACAAAGTGCTGTTTTTAGACCTTCTATGCAGCATCTCTCTCATTCTGCCTGACGGAAACTCCTACGAGTGTGCGATGGGATGATTCTGGGAAGAATAAGGTTGATTTTTTTCCCTTTATTTCTAAGAAGGGAACAGTAGTGGTATCATACTGTGCAAGTACGTATGTGTGTTGGTGACAGGTGAGCAGCCATAGAAGACAAATTTGCCAGTGTTTGGATCACATTAGTGTGTTTATAAGGTGTCAAGTGCGAGTTCTCACTCTGATTAGCATTGATGATGAATGTTTGTATGACGAGGGTGTCTTGGTTTTCACACAGTATTACATAATAACACTAAGAGGAGGCACATGCACTCATAGACTTGAAATAGCACATGAACACCAACTCAAGTGGACAACACCTAACTATTGACATAATGCTAACTGTCACTCTGGGGTTTTTTAAGTTTACTTTTACAATATTTAATTATTTTAGTTATTAATTTAATGTATGTAATTTACACTGATCAGGCATAACATTATGACTACCTTCCTAATATTGTGTTGCTCCCCCTTTTGCTGCCAAAACAGCCCTGACCCGTCAAGGCATGGACTCCAGTAGACCCCTGACGGTGTGCTGTGGTATCTGGCACCGAGATGTTAGCAGCAGATCCTTTAAGTCCTGTAAGTTGTGAGGTGGGGCCTCCGTGGATCAGACTTGTTTGTTCAGCACATCCCATAGATGCTCGATTGGATTCAGATCTGGGGAATTTGGAGGCCAAGTCGACACCTTAAACTTGTTGTTGTGCTCCTCAAACCATTCCTGAAGCATTTTTGCTTTGTGGCTGAAAGAGAAAAAGGCCACAGCCACCAGGGAATACTGTTTACATGAAAGGGTGTACATGGTCTGCAACAATGCTTAGGTAGGTGGTTCATGTCAAAGTAACAACCACATGGATGGCAGGACCCAAGGTTTTCCAATGGAACATTGCCCAAAGCATCACACTGCCTTAACCAGCTTGCCTTCTTCCCATACTGCATGCTGGTGCCATGTGTTGCCCAGGTAAGCGACACACATATACCCAGCCATCCACGTGATGTAAAAGAAAACATGATTCATCTTACCAGGCCACCTTCTTCCACTGCTCCATGGTCCAGTTCTGATGCTCACATGCCCACTGTTGGTGCTTTCGGCCGTGGACAGAGGTCATCATGGGCACCCTGACTGGTCTGTGTCTATGCAGCCCCATACGCAGCAAACTGTGATGTACTGTGTATTCTGACACCTTTCTATCAGAACCAGCATTTACTTCTTGGGCCAGCCTTCGCTCCCCACGTGCATCAATGAGCCATGGCCGCCCATGACCCTGTCGCCGGATTGCCACTGTTCCCTCCTTGGACCACTTTTGATAGATACTGACCACTGCAGACTGGAAACACCCCACAAGAGCTGCAGTGTTGGAGATGCTCTGACCCAGTCGTCAATTTGGCCCTTGTCAAACTCAATCAAATCCTTATGCTTGCCCATTTTCCTGCTTCTAAAACATTAACTTTGAGGACAAAATGTTCACTTTTTGCCATATATATCTCACCCACTAACAGGTGACGTGATGAAGAGATAATCAGTGTTATTCATTTCACCTGTCAGTGGTCATAATGTTATGCCTGATCGGTGTACTTTTTAATTTATTTTTTTAAATATATTGAATTTAACAAAGATTCATTTGAATTTTTTGGGGGGGGGAATAAAGCATTAAACAAATTGTGACCTACATATTTGCAGAAAAATATATTTGCCTCTTTATAGATAAGTACAGCTCCTACATGAATGGGGAAGGATTGAAATATCTAAAACTCTCAGCAAATTGACAATGGGATCACAAACTGCTCCTTCTTTAGTTCAAATCACACTTATTTAGGCTGGTTCGTACTTGCACAGGGAGGTCCTCTCATTTCATTTCAACTACACAAAGTATTCTAAAGAAAACAGTTCAACCACCAGCAGCAGCAGCAGCAGCGGGCTGGAGTATACGTGTCTGATTTTATCAACAGAGCAGTGTCTTTTGCTGAACAATAGGACCCTTGTCTGTGCTCTTTCAACTCTTTCAAAAAGCTTTAAGCGATCAGATGACAGGCACATTCCAGGTTTGGGCCAGGCTACACGACGCAAGGACAGATCAATGAGGGTGATGCGATTGTGTGCATGCACTGAAATGAGCGTGCAAAAATCTAGATAGCGCAAAACTTGAATCTCATGTCATTACAAACACTTTAAATATACACAGCAAAATCTCCAGAGTTAAATCAACTCTGTGCAGAGTACATATGAAGAGTTTCGTTGCAAAACGAGATAACTCCGTTTTTAACATTTTTGTCAAAACATGTTTATTATTATGTTATCATGTTATTATTTTGTTTTATGGTGCTACTTAGCTGTATTTTTTAAGTTATGAAGGTTTAAATCAAAACAAACCAACTGCAGTTGAATTGATATTAATTGGAATGCACAACCAAAAAACAAGATTTTTGAAAAATTAAAAAAACGGAGTTCTCGTTTTGCAACGAAACTCTTCATATGCTCCCTCTCTAAATAGTGTTAAAATAACACTAAAGCAGAGTTAAAGTTAATGACATAATTAAGCAATTAATTAAGTGATGATTGTGCATTAGTGATGAACACCTGCTGTTAACAAGCAGAATCATTGAAGAAAAGAGAAACACAAGGGCTGTGTCCGAAAACTGAAAAATGCTGCCTTCCGAGGACACATTTCAAGGTAAGAAGGCATCAAGGCACGTCCGAATCCAATGTTAGCTTCACTTCCTCTCTCATGAGATACCTTCCTCAGATCGATTTTTGAAGGAAGCATAGATGTATCCTTAGCTGCCTTTGATATCCCACAATCCTGTGCTTTCCATTCTGTGACAGTTGAGCTAGAAAAATAAAGATGGCGTCCGAAGGTTGCGTTTGCTGCTCAGTTTGTGTATAAATGTACGATTTTGATCAACATATTTCAATTTTGATATCATTTCTATCGAGAAATTACTACTGTAGTAATTAAATATTTGTTTAGTTCTCACCAAAGCTTGTGCTATATTGCTGTAGATCATTACACTGTTACACTGCCTCAGAAGTCTGTCCGAAATCAATTTCGTGAGGTACCTTCATGCACAAACGCTGCCATACAAGTCATTCTCTTATAAGATAGCGAGGCAGCAAGACAGCTACCTAGGTTTTCGGACGCAGTCAAGAACTACAACTGACTTCAGTCACAGCCTTATTAATTGCTTAATTATCTCATTAACTTTAACTCTGCTTCAGTGTTACTTTAACACTATTTAGAGAGGGACCATATCTACTCTGAGCAGAGTTGATTTAACTCTGGGGATTTTACTGTGTAGACAAGTCAAACAGTTTATAGTGTTTTTTGGAGCTTCACAGGTCACTATTAAATCATTGTATGGAAACTTATTGTATGGAAAATTAATTACAAATTATTTTTGTGTTTCACTTAAACAGTGAGTAAATAATGGCAACGGTTTGAACTATACCTTTAATTTAAGGACGAGTGTACAGTTAAGTTGGTTTAGTAGGTCAGTTCCTCTCTGCATTTGTGTTCTCAGGTCTTTAACAGGTGAACTGTAACAGGTTTGGCTTCTGCGTCCTTGACACAGTTAGCGACGGCATCAGTGTCCGATTCCTCCTTGCCAAACTGTCTCCTTGATGATGACGGAGCAGGGGCCAATCGCATCTCTTCCACCTTGTCTCTTGGGTGGTGAGAGAGGAAATGGAGAGAATACAGGAAGATAAGTTGAGGGAGCACTTTGGAGTTTAGGGGGACCAAAATAGATGTGACACACAACAGCTCCACAACTGCCCAGTTAGACTAATGAGGCGAGGTTGAAGGAGAGGGATGCTCCCGGAGGTGCACACGCTCACGTCAAAGCCCCTGCCCCCCTCACCCGTGGCCTATTTCCGGTACTAAAATTCATTAAAATGGCTCCAGCGAGCAGGCTTTAGGGCCTCAACTGGGTCAAGGCGAAATTTTAAGCTCAAAGCATTCAACTCAATATCAATTTGTCATTGTCATTTTCACACCTGTATCTCAGAGTTGAAGGCACCACAGTCCTTGAACACATATGGAGTGGGAGGTCCTGGTTGACCACTGACTTTTCTGCGCCTCACCCCACTCCACACCTATTTTCAGGTATATCAGTGATACTTCAATATATCCACACTACCAGTCAAACTTTTGTAATAATTACAAATTAAGAAGTGCCTTGCTAACCAAAGCTGCATGAAAAATGTTTTTAACATTGATAATAATAACAACCATTATTAATAATTAAGCAAGAAATCAGCATATTAGAATGATTTCTGAAGGATCATGTGACACTGAAGACTGAAGACATCTGTTTTAAATTGTAACACTTTGCAGAAAACACTTTTATGGGTACTACTTTGAGGAAGAAATTATAAGAATGCTAGAATGCTATTCTGAAGAGCTATGTAAAAATGCAAAATCGATACTTCGGATGTGCATATTGTGGAATTGATCGTATCTACAATTGTCAATTGTTACTCTTGTATTTCCTGCCTTCTACAAACTCGCATGAGGAACAGAGCTTCTTTTTATTTCCAGTTTCCATCTGTCACATATGTTTAATGAACAATGCAAATTTAACAAAACAGTTGTTAGCTGAGTCATCACACATCACAACATAGATCAAATGTGTGGTGTGTAGTTATTATGGATGTCGAAAAGTACAGCAGGAAGAAACCAAGCAGCAGGTTTGCTTTTATCAAATCTGATCAAACTAACAAGGACATGACTGCACGACATTTCTGTGACCTTTTCTTTCGGCTGAACAGAGTCCACTCCGTGGGTGTGTCCAACCACAACGCCACAGGCACCTGTCTCTTCCTGTCTCTGTGAAGGTCAAAGTGCTGTTTTTGTCTGTGCATGTTTTATGAATATCAGGCATTATTTAAGCAATATTAAAAAACTAATTCCATTTACTGTCCCTATCCAGTCCCATAGAAATTCCACACCCTAACCAGTTTCAACATTGAGAATCAGGTAGTGTTGAATATGTATCAATTCCACCTTAATTTTGCAAATTAATTAAAGTAATCTACAGTACTCTGCCATTTAAAGAAAGTGCAGAATATGAAATGAAGTACAAACTGCTTTAAATACAATGAACAAGCAGCAAAAATGTTTTGTTTCAAATGCACAAAAAGAAAGAAAAGCAAGCAAATTGCTTCCAGTGGGTTTACCTTTATCTTCTACTGGACTGGTGTTTTGCCAAAAGTCTGGTTCATTCATCCATCACCAAACAGCTGATTCACACACGTTTTTCCATGCTTTCTCCATAACATTTGCCAGAACCTGAACATTAGAAAAGAGACAATGAAACTGTGTGATTATGTACGGTATGTCTGATTTAGTTAAAGGGATAGTTCAACCAAAATGAAAATTACCCCATAATTTACTCACCCTCAAGCCATCCAAGGTGTATATGGCTTTCTTCTTTCAGCCAAACATAGAGTTATGTTAAAAAATATGCTGGCTCTTCCAAGCTTTATAATGGGAGTGATTGGAGGATAAGATTTTGAAGCCCCAAAAAAGTGCATCCATTGATCATAAAACGTACTCCACGAGGCTCCAGGGCTTTAATAAAGGCCTTCTGTAGTGAATATAAAATAATACGTTTCTGTTGCGACTTTCCTGACATAATACACAATGACATGACGTACGTTATAACATAGGACATAGCATAGCATGTCATGGTGTAGCGTAGAACGCCATTGTGAACTATGTCGCGGAAAACTTTTTAGACGCAAATGTGTATGGCTGTCGCTACGGAAGCTCATTATTTTACTTTATAAAGATTTAAATAAGGATATTTGTCTTACACAAACACATCAATTCTCTTCAGAAGACATTTATTAACGCCCAGAACCACATGGAGTACATTTTATGATCAATGGATGCACTTTTTTGGGGCTTCAAAATCTCATCCTCCAATCACTTCCATTATAAAGCTTGGAAGAGCCAGGATATATTTAATATAACTCTGATTGTGTTTGACTGAAAGAAGAAAGTCATATACACCTAGGATGGCTTGAGGATGAGTAAATTATGGGGTAATTTTCATTTTTGGGTGAACTAACCTTTTAAGCTATATACAACAGGTAATCACAGCCTTGCTGATTCGGAGCTGGTCCAACTGGGAAATTGCTTTTATAATTTCCCAGTTTTAAACAGCTCAAAAAAAACATGAAGTTGATATTGAGTAACTTACATTTTATATACAGTATATACAGTTCAGTTTGCTGTTGTTTTGTTTGAAATATTTTTCATTGCAAAAATACTTTTTTATATTCCCCTATAGTCACTTTTTCACATTTATATTCCTTATATTTTAGGTAATTGCCGACCTGGGCTATTTGAGATTTTAAGTTATTTGAACTAAATAGGACATTATCTATTATCTTCCTTGAACTCATTCCAATCCATTTCCTTCACATAAAATCTCTTGGTTTATAAAGTTTCCCCCCAATTACGCAATCAGGTACAAATACACTCCGATTCACTGCCTGTTTCATCAAGGCCAGCCTTTCATGGAAGCAGACTTTACCTGATTCCATTAATGATACCAAAAGGTTAAAATTAGCCTGACAACATAATGCAAACCGTTTATCAAAATGATTGTATGTCCCTTTATTTAAAAAAAAAAAAAGATTAAATAATTGAAAAGTTTTATGCAATGGAAATGGACTGGAATCACATTAAAGAAAGATAACAGATAACGGCCTATTTAGTTTAGATTTAGCTTAAAATCTCATGAAACCAGACCAGCATGAATTACCTACAACCTTATCGCATCCAAATGAAATGTACCATTTACACAAATCTTCAGATAAGATTAGAGATATGTTCTAAATGGGCAAACCCGCACCTTCAAGTAGGAGCTTATCCTGGTAACTTTTTTGGTCTGTCTAAAATAGGAGAAAATGTGTATGATGGATGACAGAGGGACAGGCCCTCCCATGAGGCCAGGCTAGTGACTAATCAATAGACTGGCAGTGCGGCCTGGCTGGAGGGCTCCATATCAATCATAATGCACAAGACTTGTATTCTGCAGTCATCTCATTGACAGCACACAGTAGGCCTGGGACAAGTTGTCTCATCTATTACTCTTGGCAGATGGACCACGGGGCAACTGAGCTAACACAAAGCATTGTCAGAGTGGGAGAAACACTCAGCATAAAAAAGAAAACAAAAGTTGAAACTTAAAGTTTGGTCTATTATAGTAAAGTATGAGTTGAGGAACATGGAGAAATAGAGACACACTTTACCTTGTGTGGGTTCCTTCATTTGTGGTTTGTGTCCTCGTTGCCTTGTGTAATTTGAGAGTTTGTCCTGGCCTGCTCTCCTCCATTGCTTCATGTCCCTCACAAACAGATGCCATGCACTATAATCTAAATGTGGCACTAGGATTATCAACACATTGCTCTTGTCAGCCTTCCTAGAGTACTGGTGGTGGGCCTTACTCTACTGTGGCAATTTAGGGCCACCTGGTGGTGTAAACCAGTTAGGCAAGTGCACCTGTTTGCCACATGTTTTTTTTTTTTTTTTTTTGGAACCGCCCTGTGCCAAAAACTGAGCTGTGCGGTGAGGAAAGGAACAAGGTGTTCCTGTACTCAAAACAATCATATACCAAGAGAGTCAATTAGCAGAAGTGCTGATCCACAGCTTGTTTACATTTCATTTGATGAAGTGCGTTGTGCGCCTATCTAAAATACACATATTGCTGTGTATGCTTATTTATAAAGAAAAACAAACAAACAAAACACACCCAGAATAGCCTGAATTTTTCCTAACATGGATCAAAATATGATTTCAGTCCATGCTGATTTATCAACACACAAGGCCTCCTGTACTCTATCCCAAATGTGCTCTTTTTGGTTTTAGACTTGTGCAGTCATTTGTGTGAACTGAAGAGTGTCATAATTATGACCACAGCAATGTCAGTACATCAGTTCTTTTGTTAAAACCGGTGTATTATTTGATCCGATATCATTTGTACAGTTTATTTAGGGTTTCACTGTACAGTATATGGCAGATCATTGTCATTGCAACTTAGTAAATGTATTCAACTTAATACAGAAAACATTAGCAAACATTTCACACTAAAATCACATTAAAATTAATGTTTCAGAGTTCTCGGCTGTAGGCTACTATAGGCTGTCGCAGGTTTACCTGTTCAGCGTGATGACGTTTAATCTCCCCGACAGCTTCTGTAGTCCCATTTAACCGCTTGTTTCCAACCGCCTTTCTTAAGACATGTAATAGCTTAAAAAAAAAAATCACGAGTGGGGTAATGCTTATGTATTTTATGTCGTAGAATAAAACGTGAAAGTGTCTTGAGCTTGTGTTCACACACCTTATTTCAGCCATTAACCAAAATCCCATTAAAAAACCCAGACTCCAGCACAATGAAACCTTAAGTGCTAAAATGCTCATTTCTGCATTTTGGCCTACAAAGTGATGATACCTGCACCACTCTATTGCAACAGTATTTCAACATTACCTGATCAGCCCCATTGATTTCATTCATTAGTGCCTATATGCAGTGTAAATGGTTTAATGTACTCAAGGAGGCATAAAAGGTTCATTTTAAGCTAAATTCTTACCTTAATACACAAGAAACAGACTTTATCACATTTCATGAACATGCATCTTCAATTCTCACCAGCAGCAGTCCCCGAACTCCATGGGCCCCAATTGCACAAAATAACATTCAAAAGACCCTACAAATGCCAAATATTAAAGGGACACTCCACTTTCTTTGAAAATATGCTCATTTTCCAACTCCCCTAGCATTAAACAGTTGAGTTTTACCGTTTCCCAAATCGATTCAGCCGATCTCCGGGTCTGGCGGTACCACTTTTAGCATAGCTTAGCATAGTTCATTGAATCTGATTAGACCGTTAGCATCGTGCTTAAAAATGACCAAAGAGTTTGATATTTTTCCTATTTAAAACTCGAATCTTCTGTAGTTACATTGTGTACTAAGACCGACGGAAAATGAAAAGATTTTCTAGGCTGATATGGCTAGGAACTATACACTCATTCCGGCATAATAATCAAGGAACTTTGCTGCCGTACCACGAGTGCAGCAGTGCAATGATATTACGCAGCACCTGTGACCCCTTGCTTGCACAGGGAACGTGCCTTGTAACCATGGAGACATTTGTGAGAGATGCTGCCTAATATCATTGCGCCTGCTGCACCCATGGTACGGCAGCAAAGTTCCTTGATTGTTATGCCAGAATGGGAATATAGTTCCTAGCCATATCGGCTAGGGATGGGCATTTCAAGCAAAAATAATATTCGAAAATCGCTGGGAATTATTCGATTATTTGAAAATGCACCCCTCCCCCGCATCAACACACAAACAGTGGGAGAGAGACCATTCAAGCTTTCAATCTGTATATTGATAAACTGTTTAATTCATTGGAGAATATGCCGTCTTAACTCAAGCCATATAATGATTGTAATGTGCTAAAACATATTAATATGTTCGTTAATATAAGTGAAAGTAAAATCTGCATGGCCATTCATAACAGTGCGAAGCAGAGCGAGCGCTTTCAATTAATTCCTACGTTGAGCTTCCGGAGGAATAAACTGAAAACGCTCGCTTTCCGCCAGTGTGGACTATCAGTGTCGCTCGCTCGCGGCGTTCGCCTGGCTTTTGTCCAGTCCGGCACCTTTTTGTGGACACGCACCATGAATAACTGAAGGGATTTTACTTTCACTTTCAAATTAGCGCCAATTCGGGAGCGGTGACAAGTTATGATACCGATGTTGTTCCTGAACACCGGCAACACCGACTATCGCAGCAAGCTTACCTCAAGCCATATTGATTTTAGGCTGCCCAAACTCGTTATATCATTGTGAACAGCCTGAATGACGGCACGTGTGTCGTGTGAACACTGATTTTAACGTCTATGTTAAATGCCACGCTTGTCTATGTTCTGCTGTTTACAGCTTTTTAGGTGCGTTATTGGCAGCGCGCGCGCCTCCCTCTGGTTACATGAACGTGTCACCATTGGAAACATGAGGATTTTAAGACGACAAATCGCACAACCTATTCGATATTCTATAATTAAATCGACTAATCGAATATTCAAAAATCGTGACATCCCTAATATCGGCCTAGAAAATCACAACTTTTCATTTTCCGTCGGTCTTAGTACACGATGTAACTACAGAAGATTCAAGTTTTAAATAGGAAAAATATCAAAACTCTTTGGTCATTTTTTTTTTTGAGCGAGATGTTAACGGTCTAATCAGATTCAATAAACTATGCTAAGCTATTCAAAAAGTGGTACCGCCAGACCCAGAGATCGGCTGAATGGATTTGAAAACGGTAAAACTCAACTGTAACTCTAGGAGTTGGAAAATGAGCCTATTTTCAAAAAAAAAGTGGAATGTTCCTTAAGGTGGAGTAGCGATTTCTGAGAAACTAATGATATTTGACATCCCCAAAACAAACATACCTCTAACCCCCCCCCCCCCCCAATTCCCTATCTTGATAGCTCCGCCCCCAAATTCACAAACATTCTATGCAACACAAACAACTCCCCCCTAATGTGTATACACGCCCCTTACTGCTGATTGGCTACAAGTGTGTCAGATCTACTTTTAACAGCATTTCACAGAAATCCCTTACTATACCTTTAACTGTCATTTGCACAATTTCTTAACGCATTTCAAAACAAGTTCATTTTGCGATTCCAGAAGTACAGTATGCTTAAAATAAGTGGTTTAGAGAACAGATAAGTCATTTTACATGTTCTACACATTTGTCAGTTTAATACTTTTGGGTCTCTCAGTACACATGCATTTTGGGTCCATTAACTCCTACCCATATATTCCTGAAATCCTGCAGCAGTTATCCCAACATCCCCTTTGTGTGTTAACATCCAACTAAAACATTTATGAAAAAAAAAAAATCAGTTTATCAGCCTGCTATACAGGCTTTACTGTTATTTTAAGTATTGTATTATTGTCGTCAAGCAGATATGTACGCAGTCTTTGCATCTCATTTTCCTGAATTAATTTCATACAATGAATAAACAAGAAACAAGATGAAAGTCAGATGTATGTTTTAATAGTTAATACAATTATTGATAATTAATACAATCAATATTTACAAAAGTTCTCACAAAATAAGATCATATCACATGATAAAGACCTGAGTGCACTTGTGTGATTTGACATTCAAAGTTACCACATTTACCCAGCAGCGATGACCAGGCAGCCATGTGGCTTTGTCCCAAGGCTCTGGGGTGGGTTGCACAGACAGCTGAGATCCGTCGAGGAGGATCAGCAACCTGTAAAAGTCTCTCAAAAACACACATGCATCCGTAGGCAGAACAATGCATGCACATTTGTTCACAAATTACACTGCGACATCAGGTTACTGCAACGCTCTAACACCGCATACACAAAGGGTGGAGCGAGTTTACCTGCTGGCCACGTGGTGGTGGCCGTACTGGAGGCGGGGCGTGGCGTACACGTCATCACGCAGCTGTGACGCAGAGCGTTCCGCCTCCCTGAGTTGGAGTCTGCGCAATGCTGTGAGACAAGGAGAGCCGACAAATGAAACCAAATTCAACTCGTAACATGCAACTCAAAGAATTCTGTTGAATGCCTTGGCTTCAATAAAACATTGTTCGATACAATCACACATTTATAAAGGCCTAACAATAAAACCATTGGCATTTCACGCACATATTACTGTCTATGGTTTCACAGCTGCCCGGTCGTCTTGTTCCGACGAAATCAAGTCGAGTTTCGGAAATACGTCAGATTTCATTCCTGAAGAACACGTTCTCGAAGTCTCGCTGTTGAAAGTCCAACGATCTGTCGTAATCAGAGTCCGACAGTGAGAAAACGCTCTCATCAAATGGGACATGAATCTGCATTGAGAAATCATGGCTTACATCGCATGTCTCAAACGAAACATCTAATCGTTCAGCGTACTCCAGGTCCATTAAATACTGTGTTGTGTTCCTTGGTGCCATGGCAACCGCTGGTACGTAACTTTGATTCCTCGTAGCTGTAACGTAACCGTCAACACGGTCCGGACAAAACTGTCGTCTCTTGGTAGACCAGGCGCGGACCCGTCGCCTCTTTTCGCTGATTTTTGCTCGCAGAAACGTCTTCCTCTTTGATTTTGACCATTTCTTCTTATGAACAGACGCGGTCTTGGTGTCCTTCGGGTAGTTTTCTTTCATTTTCATGATTTCAAAACACATTACCAAAAAACAAAACACAGTCTTTGGTTAACCCAAATGTGGCGATACAAAAAGCACCGAGTGACTGAAATATAACCGTAAAGTTGACCAAAAAAGCTTTTAAAAAGATTCAACTGCGGCTGCTGTTGACTCGCCAACGCTCCAAAACGAATGACAAACGTGGCTAAGGAACGTGTGTCTTACGTACTTAAGAAACTTGCGGAAGTGACGTTTTTCGTTTTCAACGAATCAGCTTTCATCTCGTCTTATTCGGCGGTCATCAGACCATAGATATGAACGCAATAGTGCCCCCGTAGGATCTTTTCAGCAAAACTAGGGGTGTCCGATTCCTGTTTTTTTGGAGTCGACTCCGACTCCCACGGTAGGAGTCGGTGGAATCGACTCCTCGACTCCATTTACTGTACATCAAAAAAAGGGTCATAAATATGCCAAGATGGCAGTCCTTTACACGTTTATTTTATTTTTCCCGACACGAAGCCTTAAATCCCCTCATTAAAACAACATACGTTTAGCGAGACTATCCAAATTGGTCCAATTTAGAGATGACTTGTCGAGTAGCCGATCAGTTGCTAACTGCCGATACCTAATTTTACCGAGAGAAAAGTCACGAAAAACATCTGTGGTTGAATGTTATGTTAGAATTAAACGAGAAAGCAGGGATTCTTTCATGAATTCATCTCATAATGGTCGGGGGATGGCGCTAAACGCACATGACAATTGTCTTAAAAGTGCTTGGACACGAGAGTTAAAGATACTAAAACTAATACAATACATAAAAAATGCATACAATAATGTACATTTATTAATGTGTTTATTGTTGATGTGAGTTTTTTATTTATTTATTATTTTCATGTGTGGTTAGTTAAATGAACAAATGGAAAATCAAATCTATATTTATTGCAGTAATATAAGCTTCCATCAACACTAAAGCTGACATGGAGGTATGCATAATTACAAACTAAAGTCGTTCACTCCTTGCTTAGTGCACTTAACCATAGACAGTATGCACTTAACTGCCATTCGAGAATCAGTAAACAAGTGATTCCAGACACAGCAACAGTGTCGACACCTATGGTCGACATCGAGAGTTGATTCCTATGCTGGAGTCGACCCCGACTCTGGGGCTATTCAGAGTCGAGGTATCGACTCTTTTGGAGTCGACTCCCCATCACAAAAACATTGCAACATATTCAAACATGGAAGAAAAGCCATAGGGAATTTTATAAACACACAAACAAAATATGTATACAAACCATCCAATACACGTTAATTTTATAACACCAGGACCTTGTTTTTTCCGTTCCACTACCCAGGTTTAAAACGCTTTCTGTGAGATAAGCTTGTATTTCGTTCTGTTAATCATTTACATTAGGTAATTTCTGCTGTGCTCAAGTTCAAACAATTACAAATTCCGTGGCAGTCGGTAACTGTAAAAACAAAAAGATATATTTTTGCCAAATATTATAAATGCCAACTAAAGTAAGTTAGTCTACAAAGTAGTGAAGGAACGCTTTTGATCACTAGCTAAATGGCGTTTCGAAACCATTTTCGAGTCTTTTGTTTCAAATCTTCGCGTATTGAACTGGTCAAATAATAAAAAATGCATATGTTGTGGGAAAACATCTCGAAGAACATTACCAAAACATTTCATTTTGCAGTAAAATGAGTTACTTTGTTGACCTCACCAAAATGGCGTCACTCCCGTGACATACCTCAGTTTGATCCTGCTCTCTGCTGCCATCTTTGTATTGGAGAGACTTACGAAAAATAAAATGAATCTGTTTGTGAAATACATCTTTTCTTGCATCAATCTTTTCTGTAGGGAATATCCGAGATTTTGTTCTTTTGACCATAAATACAAAAAACATTCCTTTAATAAGTAAAGTAACTCCTCAGGATTGTCCGTATCAATGGGCGTATTTACATTAATGCACCGCCATTTACAGTAACAGCACCGCCAGCAGTTTTAGTCCAACAGTTTCGGGACGCGAGTTTGTAAATATGACAAGCGACAATGTAAAAATCAAAGACAGCACGTCGGGTCATATCTTAGTGAGTATCGAGCTTATTGCGCTTCTTTTGTCGATTCAAATTTTACATTAATGGGAAACATTAATGGGAAAATGTGCAACATCAAATCTCGACACTAAGCTGCTCATCGAGTAACGTTAGACATAGGCGGGTTTGAGACCACGACAGCTGACACAAAACGGGATGCTTTTGCGTTCATATGACGGAATAATTGTGCTCAATTAATTTATAAATAAACACACTGTGGTGCTTTAGTGAACAAGAAGCAATAATACATCGCACAAGATAGGCAGCAGAACTGTTAAATGCATATAATCGTGTTTCTCAACTCAAAAAGTGGAAGTGTATTTCAAATATGACATTGGAAGTGTCTCAGTGCATATTTGTCACTATTCTGGTCAGTATTACTGAAACAACTCTAAAAAATCCCTCTGTTGAACTGTCGACTGGGAATCGAAGTTACTCCTTACATCAATGCACGACGTGCTGCAGTGCCCCTTTTGCTCTGAAAGTGTATTTAATTCGACCAGAAATGACAAATTAAAACTGCATATGACAAAACATTTTAACAGGGCAGTTTTCCACGAGGGTGCGTACATCTAGTGTGTTTGAATAGCTTATATAAATATAGGTTTTGGTACGTAGTATTTTCATAATATACCATTTTTATGCTGTAGTTTTATGCTGTAGGTTCCTCCATTCACAGATGTGGATTTGACTGTCGACCATCGCTACATTATCACTACTGCGAAACTACAGTTTTACGAAGAAACGATTTTGAAAGTCATTTAATTGTTTATAAAGAAGCACATCCTGAAAGGTAGAATATAAATGCTTTCGTTGAGATTATAAAATATAAAGTATATTTATTTCTGCAATAAAATAACATACTGTTATACTTTATAGTTGCCGCAACTTTATACTGTGCGTATAGTATCAGCAAAAATGTATAGGTTTCATCATCAATTCCATATTTTTAAAGGTTTATACCAATTTATAAATGTTTTCCTGTTATGCATCACTTTTCCTGACTTTTTACATTGTGAGATATCACAGCAGTCCAATAGGTGGCGGTATGTAGACTCGGACCGTCATGAATCAACAGCAGAAGGAATAAACGTAACCCTCCATTTTCTCTTCTAGTGCCCTTCGCTTGTGCACTAGCGCCATGAGTAGCGCACTTGATGACTCAAAGACAACAGACGCAAGTATGGACCACGAACTTTATACTGTACAGAGTCCCTCTGAGGACATTAAGGATGGCCCAGATCATGCAGAATTCATTTATAAGAGTGAGTAGCAATTAATTTTATGCATTTAAAGTCCTAATGCATTTAATTAACTGTCCAATTTTAGCAGTTTAGCATTGAGCTGGCCAGGTAAATTGGATGCATGTATTACACAAATCACGTGTCCTACCTATATTAATATCTGAAATTCTGCATGTGTCTATATGTGTGTGTGTTTCAAGTGTCAAATGAAGAATTTGTTAGATTCGTGAAGTTGCGTGTGACCAACGACTCACTTTTCACTGGAAAGAGAAATTCTTCAACTCTGGCTTATAGGTAAAACAAAACACACATGCATACTCACCCATTCATGTCTTTGCACCAATAAATAAGTATACAGTAATTTTTTATGCTAGCAGCCTGCAGCAGTCAGTGTTTAAAATCTGCATAACTTTTGTAATCTGTGCTATAGGGCCATATTGAAAGAGCTGGGTCTTCAAAGGGAAATTTCTGCCAGCCAGGCCAGGAGGAAATGGGAAAACCTTAAGATGAAATATAAGGTATGATAATGCCAGGTTATGAGTGTTCAGTGCTTCTCAATCCTGTCATACAGGCCCCCAGCACTGTGCATTTTGGATATTGCCCATATTTAGCACACCTGATGCAAGGACTTCATGAACCTTTCAGTGCTCTGCATATTATATATATATATATATATATATATATATATATATATATATATATATATATATATATATATATATATACAGCTATGGAAAAAATTAAGAGACCACTCCAAGTTCAGAAATCAATGTTAAGTGGTCTCTTAATTTTTTCCATAGCTGTATATATATATATATATATATATATATATATATATATATATATATATATATATATATATATATATATATATATATATATATGAATGTGTTATATACCTAAACATATATAGTAAACAGCTCAATAACTATTTAAAATGTATGGTAATAGCATGAATGTATTATATAAATATACACATAACATTAATTAAAGTTATACACAAAATTAACTAAAAGACATTTTAATAGATATAAACATCAGAACATAATCTGCATGATCTGCGTTCTCACAAACTGTTTGTGTCTGTGATTGTGCGTATCAGGAAATGAAGAATCCCCCACCTGGTGTCTCGGTGAACCCCACAAACTGGCCGTGGTTCTCCCTCATGGATGATGCCATGGAGGGTAGACTCGCGGGAAGCGAAGTCACCCTAGACACTTCTTCTGTGGGCGATGACAGCGAGTATCGGCCGAACAACACCACGCGTAGGAGGAGCAAACGGGCGCGTGAGCCGAACAGAAGCGAGATCGAGCTGTTTGTCGAAGAGGATGACATGATGTCTGAAGAAATGGGGCGAGACAGGGCAGACCTGGACAGAGACAGGGATGAGATGGAGCACGAGAGGGCCATCCTGGAGAGCGATAAAGCTGCTATTGAATACGAGAGGATGGTCCTGGAGCGGGAGAAGATGGTTTTAGACCGAGAAAGAGCAGGAGTGGAGCGTGAACTTGCAGCATTGGACCGAGACAGGGCGTCTCTAGAGAGAGAGAAAGCCGCTGTGGAGAGAGATAGGGCCTCTGTGGAGTACATCCGAGCTCAGCTGGAAAAGGAAAGAGCGATTCTTGACAGAGAAAGGGCAAAGCTTGAACGAGAACGTGCCGTCCTAGAGCAGCAGCGTGGGATGGAGAAGGGGGAGCAGCCGGCTAATCTGAACGATAATTCAGAAGGAACTGACACCTCTATTCCCTTAGTGATGGAACCGGCTTCCTTGGAGAGGAGGCAGAAATTCCTCAACCTGTTTGAAAAGCTCATTGAGAACTTCTAAAACAGAACTGACTGTTCTGAATGGGACCCATTATGTATATGTTATTATTTTTGTACACCTTCTGTTTGAAGTAAAACCGTTTACTGTTGCCGGAAGTGGATTGTTCTGTGTTACAGTAATTGATTTTGTAATGTTAGTAGCTATTGTTTAAAAGAGCACTTTGAAGCGCTATGTGTTGGTTTCATGCCTTTGAAGACTTTACAAGCTAACAATGAAAACGTTAAGCCACCTCTGTTTTGGAGAGGTCATCAGAAATCTTTATTCAGGTGTGAATTTTTCCATACAAAACACAATGCTGAGCTAATATTTCCCCCCCATTCCCCCCAATCATTCTCAACCCCTTCAGCCAATACAACAGTTTTCATTTTGAAGGCCACTAGTCATAACAACAGCTTCTGATGTGATAGACCAAAATATTGCAGTTCTTGTAAAATTGGAGGAAAAAAAAAATTAAAAAACAAATCAGCTTATATATATTTATATTACAGTACAGACTTTACAACAAATTCATTGATAGAATGCTTTTATTGCATTAGTCAATTTACCTTTCAAGAAGTTCAGTGAGCGCCAGCTTCAATTAGTTTATGCTAATTATGATAAACATTTGTTAAATTCTATATGAATATTAACAATATTTCATTTACAATACAAACATATTTAAACAATTTGGGCTGGCTATTGCAGCTAGCCCCGAACAGGCAACAAGTACAACACACAAAATGAGAGTTTTCGTCGTGTTCAGATTTGCATTTGTAAATTAATGACATCTTGTTTTTTCTGATAGGTTCATTAGTATTTGATAAATAAAAAAAAAAACTTTCAGAGTTATGCTTGGTTCTCTGTTTCTCTAAAAGAGATTGTTTATAAGGTGAGATGTCATCAATCCAGATACGATTACAAACCTACATTATGAAAAGTATGTACTGTGTAAAAAGTTAGAAACACAAGCAGCGTAGAGTTGGAAGTGTCCACCAGAACTCCTGTGAGAGTGTGAGTTTATTTATTTATGCCAACCTCCTTTAAAGACAGCCATTCATATCCAAGTGTTTGCTTGAGCCCAAAGTAAAAAAAAAAAAAAAGAGAGGTACGCACAGAGGAGTTTTGATGCATGTGCATACATGTGAGTTTTGTACGTGTGCATTTGAGTGTGCGTTTTTTCGGCTTAAATAAGGGCACCAATGGGGATACGTGGCAAACATATGTAGGCCTGTGGGGTTCTGCTGAGGTTGATGGGATTACCATCCAGGCGAACATCCTCCAGAGCATTGCGAATGTAATTTAAGTCATGCGGATTGCAGAAGGTGTCCTCGTGCATCATCTGGATATTGTTATTCTGAATGATAAAACAGAGAATGTTTTAGATGTACCGTGCAGGTACATACATTTTATGTTTTTTTTGTTGTTGTTTTTTAACAATGTTTAAATTTTGTGTGATATAATCATAATTTTACTATGTGGATCACCAGAAAGATTGACAGTAAATTAATGCTTGGTTCAAGTTATTACTTTCTCTGCCATTCATAATAACTTTAGCAAGTTTCACAAAAATGTACACATAAATGTTAATATTTCAGTTAGGTGGCAAGTGCCATAGATGTCCACAGTGTGGCACTAGTGAGGTGGGAGTACAGGTACCTGTAGGTGCAGGGAGCGCAGACTGTCAGGCAAGGGAACTGGGATGTGGTCTATGTTGTTGTCAGTCAAGTAAAGGTAAAGTAGCCCTGGCATGTCCTGAAAACAGAAAACGAGTTGATGTCAATCCTGTCAAAAATTAGCTAAGGTACCCCATTCCCATAGGGACCGAACCATCATCATATTTTCTGCTGTCTGGAGTTTGTCTAATTTAAACAAACTTTAAGATGTTCCCTCAGGTCTACTTGCATAACAGTAGGCTATTACAGGTTCAAGGAACACCGTTCAGTAAAGAATGTGCTAAAGGCTATGCTTTATTAAAATCCATTTTAACTCTTATTGCTTCTCTCACCTTGAAAGCTTCTCTCTGGATGCCAGTGTTACCCAGCTGGTTGTGACAGGCATCAATAAGAGTCATGGAGGGTGGCAGAGCAGGAAGTTGTCTAATACTGTTCTCTCGTAATATCAACTCTTCCAGAGCAGGAAGGCCAAAGAAAGCATCATCATCAATCCTGGAAATGCCGTTGCTAGTCAGATCTATCCTCTTTAATTTATCTTTATGACAACAAAAGACAAAAAAGCCATTCAGTGAAATTCATTAAAACATTAAATAGTTTAGCATCAAGCTAAAGATGTCAAATTATGCTAACACTATCAGGTCAGGCTATGAAATATTAAGATTTTTAGACAAACTGCTGTCTATATGAACTCTAGGCCTCAAATAAACAGGAATTGTGAAGCATTGTTGAATTAAACTAGATATTCAACTAGAAAAAAATGTAGGGCAGGGCTCAATTTGATTCATTTTGATTTAATTTTGACATCATTAAAACGGTGTGATTTTCCCATTGATGAAGCACATACTCAAGTTGGCAAAGTCAGACTTGCTGATCCTGGCGATTTTATTGTAGCGGGCATAGAAATGAGTGGTTTCTTTGGAGAGGGGAGGAACACGCTCCAGCTTAAGGTCATCACAGTACACAGATCCGACCAGACAGGTGCACAGCATACAGGTAGCCATACCTTACCACCGGCATTCAGAAGACAAACACAAACACATATTAAAACACAGAAACTGTACTGATGCACATGCCAGCAGCAGCCTGTTTGGATACACAGAGCAAAGAGTTTTTGCACTTTTGTATCAGTCATTAAGAGACTGGAAAGCCACAATGTGTCACAAAGTCACATGAACATGTGCTGCAAACAGTATGCAGGGATCTTACTCCCTAAGGGCCACCTTAGTGCAGATATTAGCTCCATCCTCAAACACACCTGAACTAATCAAGGTCTTCAGGATCACTAGAAACTTCCAGGCAAGTATGTTGGAGCTAAACTCTGCAGGAAGGTGGCCTTCCAGGAGCAAGATTGGACACTCCTGCAGTATACTATTTAACACAAATAAATAGTGATCTCCGGTTAACAACAGAACTTCATCAGTTAACACATTATACAAGTGAAATACTGACCTGTTGTATCTGTGTCAATATCTGTTTCAATGTCAGGTACCACCCCTGACCCTATATCACCCCCAGTCCCCTCCAGGGGAGTGGTCGGGGTTGTTAGGAGTATCTCCTCCTCTTGTTAAACACAATAACATTAAGGTGTTAGAAGACAGATTAGCACATGGACAGATGAACAATGGAACAGGACAGACAGAGAGTTATATTGACATTGAGAAGTTATAATGCATTATTATTGTTATAATGCACACCAAAGCAAATGAACACACAGTTAACCAATATCAGCCAGTTAAATTGGTTTCCAGTGGGAATAACATTTGTAGAAAATGCTTGAAGTCTAGTATTGATGAGTGCGACAATAAGTTCAGTAGTGATTATATTACTTGTTCATCTAAACTATCCTTGAACCTAAAAAATAGCCAACACGCTCAGATTTGTGTCATAAATCTAAGTCATAGAAGTGCAAGGTATTGATATTATGGTACTGACCTTCATCTAGGTCAGGAATTAATAGGTCAGTGGTGACGTCTGGGGCCTCAGTCACCCCAGACTCTCCTGACTCCAAAGAGTCCACAGGCTCTCCAGTCTCCTCAGGTACACCAGACTCTTCAAACCCTTCAAAGGTCTCAGGCTTTTTAAAGACCTCAGGCACCCCAGAGATCCCAGACTCCCCAGACTCCTCAGGCACCCCAGAGATCCCAGACTCCCCAGACTCTTCAGGCACCCCAGAGATGCCAGACTCTCCATACGCGTCAGGCACCCCAGAGGTCCCAGACTCTCCGAATACATCAGGCACCCCAGAGGTCCCAGACTCTCCGAATACATCAGGTACCCCAGAGAGCCCAGACTCTCCTGACATATCAGGTACCCCAGAGGCCCCAGGCACTCCTGGGGCCTCAGATACCTCAGATTCTCCTGACACATCAGGTACTCCGGAGACCAAAGGCTCTCCTGATACCTCAGGTAACCCAGAGGCCACAGGCTCTCCAGATACCTCAAGCTCCCCAGAGGCCACAGGCTCCCCTGACATCTCAGGTAACCCAGAGGCTCCAGACACCCAAGAGATTCCAGACTCCCCAAAATCCCCAGAGGCCTCGTGTGGAAGATTTTCAAGCATCAGGTGGAGCTCCTCCTCTTGTGAGAGACAAGGTGGGGTGGCAAGAAAGAAATTAGCCTCCTCATTAGCAATTGAGAGATAACAGCTTGACAGCAATGCTGGTAATGATGACGAGGTAGCCATTTGGGATCAAGATTTTAACCAATACAAAAAAAAAAGTTAAATTGTGGTGTTGAATTACAGAACATGGTTACTTGCTTTAAAACTTGTTTTAAACCTCGCCACTAAGGTCTAACAGGTATAGACCATATATTGGACACCAACTCACCCACAGAAAAAAATACTATGCTGAAGTAATCAAGGACCCTCTTAAGCTACACTTACAAAAAAGTGTGAAATAATTGTACCTTTTGGGGTACAACAGTTTGTCACAGGTGAAGTACCATTGAAGAGACATATTTGTAACTTATTTACCCCTAAAAGATTAATAGTAGTATCTTAAGGGTACATATTACTATTCCTAAGGTACTAATATGCACCTTGTATGTGTAGATAAGGTACAATGTTGTCAACGGTACAAAAGTTATACCTTAAAGGGTACCGTACCAGTACCAACCTGTTGTACCCCTAAAGGTACAATGTTTGCACATTTCTTTCTGACAGCATAAATATATCAAGCAAACCAAAGTCCTGAATACTGACCTCCACCTGAAATTAATATTATGCCTGAACCAGAAAACCCAGAGACTCCAGAACCAAGGTCTCCTGAGTCCACAGATCCTGAAATGTCACCAGAGGCCCCAGAACCTCCAGAGCCCAAAGGCTCTCCAGAACCGGAAGCTTTTTCATCGAGCAAGTCTCCAGAGGCTCCAGAGCCCAAGTCTCCAGAGCCCAAGTCACCAGAACCGGAAATGTCCCCGGAAATCTGAAGGATGTCAATGGGCGTCAGACGAAGCTCCTCCTCTTGTTCAAGACAAGGTTAGGTGTTAGAACATTTATTAGAATTAGAATTACACTTAGAACCATATGGACTGGCTCAGTAAAGACTATGAGTGTTTTACTGGATATGATGCACATAAACAGCATAAGAATGATGCACATATAAAGTTAAAGAATTATTAAAACTCATTTAACCAATCGTATTGCTAGTTAAATGGAACAAAAGCATGATGGTTGGCAGGCTAGTCATGACAATTAGTAGTGTGTGCATTTGTACATGTATAGTACAGACCTCCCTGAGCACTAGGGCCCATCAGAGTCCCTGACTCCCCAGAGCCTGATGGAATAAGCTGAGGCTTTATGGGCAATTCCTTGTGTTCTCTCCCCTCAACTGTCCTCCGTTCTTCTTGTTCTTCATGCTCTACATTCTCCTCCTCTTCTTCCTCCTCCAATGAGGCACCATGTAAAGGATCAATGTCCTCATCAGGGCCCAAGGTGCCAATCTCGATCTGCAAGAAGAGTTCAGATCAGTACACTGTAATCATTTTTGTCATATTACAAACCAAAACATGGCTTTCTCAGACTGCTGATGATTACAGAACTGACAGAAAGTGCTGGGTTAAAAAGACTGCTGAAAACAAGTACATGATTATCTCAGTCTGTTAAGGTACCCAATACTGCTCCTGTAGGGCCACCAATCAACAGAGTCTAGCTCTAGCTCTAATTAAACATAACTGAATGTGCTAATCAAGGTCTTAAGGAGCTGAAGTCTGCAGGACATAGGCCCTCCATGAGCGGGATTGGGTGTTCAATCCCGCTCATGGAGGACCAACGTCCTGTAGAACTATACCGAACTGATTTAAAACTGTACTGATATCCCAAGTACAAACAATTTTTACATTAGACATCTGTGTAATCTACTAAAGCATTAAGTCTTGCAGACACATTTGATTGTAACAGAAACAATTCAGAGGTTCAATAGGAGGCGTGACTCAGCAAAAGGCCGTCCCTTTGAAAGAGTAATGGGCTTTTCACTGGGTATCAGGCCTATTCAGTCAAAGCTTTCTAATTCACCCTCTTCCTTACAATTGCTAATTGTTGTAAGGTGTGAGACAAATTACAGATCATTTTGATGTGCTGATTTTTAAAAACCTATTCTATTCATCTCAGAAAATTTACTCTGCATATGTGATGTTGACAGTTCTCTCAGCTTTTTGTATTCGATTCCGCTACAATCCAGAGTGGGGAGCTGTAAAACCATTCACAGTCTCATCTGCAAGCAGCTGCTATTCTCCAGAAATGGTCCTTGTGGAACCAAGACATACATGGTAGCAGAAAAATCCATATTTTTGCACATTTTCATTCCAGAGTGTTGTATTAACTCCAGAGACTGTGTCTCGTTTGTCTAACAGTATGGTCAACTTGAACATTCTAAAACTAAATAAATAAAAAATACCATTATTAAGCTGTAGAACAGTTGCTTTATTAAAATGGATTACACTATTAATTCTTTCAACATGTGTGAAGACAAATGGCCAAAACCTACTTATGACGAGAGCCAGTAAAACAACAAGTCTTCAAGGGCCTTTCTTAGAATATGCTTGCTTTTCATACACCAAACTAGTCAAATATGCAAAGCCAAAGGCTAAAAGGATGGCTGAAATAAATCAACAACATGTACAGCAATAAACAGTGGCATTGACTCATTTCAGATACCAGAATGCATGAGAGCTTTCTAGACCCTAACAAAATCTTTTCTACAACAGCCAGGCCTGTGACTCACAAGCCTGTCAGCATTTTGTTCTTTACTCAAAAAATAAAGAAAAGGGTAGAAGATGATTTAATGAGGGAATTTACATTGTCTAAGTGTTGTGTATGTTTGAAAGTATTTAAAAACAAAAATCTTTCTGTTGTGGAAGTTTAACAGTGCAACAATTTGTTTTATACTGTTTCAACTCACTAAGGGGTCATTAGGTTCAACTGAAAGCTAATTCTATATTTTTATCAGCTGGGACTGAAGATGATGGTGGAAATATAGGAAAAAGTAATAATTTATTAAGCATAGATGTAACTAGCACTGCATGCAACTATGCATTATATGCCTTTATGCTTTTTCAGAAACCTAAAAAAACAGTCAGATGTGTATTTCTGTAAGTTCGACCTTAAGAGCCTAAGATTCACGTTGGACCAGCAGCAACTTTTCAACAGCAACTCTATTGAGAGTGTAAAATACACCTTACATGTCCTTGTTCATACATGCTTTTAGACAGACAAATGCAGAAAGGCATGCACCACAGAAACCTACAAGCACTCTTACATTTATAAGTAACTTCAACTTAAAACTGTGCGAAAAAGAAGAAACTTAGCCCAAGAGCCAAACTACTGAGTCTTAAGATGCACTCAGTTATACATTGTAGCGGCAGTTTTAATCAGCTACAGTTCTGAATCTGTAAAGAAAACTCTCCACATGAGGAGAAACAATACATATTTGCCCAAATTATTTATAATATCCTAAAGAGCTGAAAACTAAGCACATTACACAAGGAAAATGTGTTGTAACTCACAAGTGTGCTTTTGGTTGTGGGTTTAACTACATAACATTCACATCAGGATCAAGTTAAGTATTTTGGCTTTGATGTGATTCTTCTAAAAATCCATATTGGCTTGTGCCAGTCAAGCATAGTTTTAGCCTATCTTTTTTCCATGCCAAAGATGATAAACTGGTCATTGTTCTCATTGTTATATCATAGTTATTACTGAATAAATTACTTCATACCTGCAGCTCAACTTCTGGCAAGCAAACATTGATCAGTTTATTGTCCAGAAATGTTGTAACATCAACAATTTAATAACAATTTAATTTAATAAAGCATGTAAAGATGGGTATAATTAAGTATTTTAATACCAGAGCAACTATCCAGCCAAAAACGTCACTTAAGTGAAATAATCTGGCAAACAAGTATGGCTAGTGTTGTACAACTATTGATTATGAGTGAACTTCAGTACAGAAAAATGCCAGTATCTGCCTCTCATTCAACAAGGTTGTGCCAGTGGAAAATTCAGTTGAGAACATTTCACGTTCAACAACATCTGGTTTGTCCATCATACAAATGATATGTTGTCTATGAGAAGTATTTGTTATATTAAAGAAAGAAATATAAATCAGTCTGACACACTGAACTTTACTGCAGCAGTATGCCTGTCCATGAGCAGTTTTTTTTTTTAAACAAAATACATTGAAGTACAAGAACAAAAACAATCTTTGAATGCAAATGATGAAGTATGTCACAAATTTACTTTGACAGCTTTGTATCGTAAAAAGGCAATAAACTGAAAATGATGTTTCTTATGGAGTTACACATCACCGAGAAGGGACTAACATTAGTATGCACGGCCGAAAAACTGATCTGCAATCAGAGAGGATGAGTAAATACAGGCCCACATGCCCTCAGTGACCGACCCTGAAGCACAGCAGCTGGGTTAAAACCAGTTTCTAAATGAAAATCATAAACCAAAGACTGACATAGCTGGATATGATTATCTCCAGGAACATTTGGAGCAAATGAAAAGTTGTCAAACACCCTGAAGCAAAACTGCTGCAATACATTCCTGCATGACAATTCAAACTGAGCCCAATGCTTGAGCATTAGCCATCTCAACAGGCTGGAGGAAGTTAATGAATATGCAAAGAGAGGAATCTTAATCAGGGTCCAGATATAAATAAGACTTGATCCAAAACCCTTACATGTGACATGTAATTGAAGATATTTCACTTGCTTGAGTTCAGGTGCTAATGCAAAGCTCATTTATGGAAAATCCCTGTTATTGAGGTCACAACATGAGCATATTGACATTTGGCTGCCCACATTAACATATCAGGATGATTTATGAAACCTTGAATGAGACTCTTACCTGTGGTTCATCAATTGCATCATAATAGTCATAGACTTCGTCGGCATCCACATTTAGGTCTAAATCCACGTTGTTGTTGTCATATTTCTCTAGTTCTGCTTGCCGAGCGTATCTGGGGGGAGAGGCTGCCACCACACACAGGACCAGGAGTCCCCACATCAACCTCAGCGTTACCATCTTCCTGCTACACATAGAATCAGATGGATTAAAGTCTGGTGAGATCTTAAAATGCTCATGTAGAAGAGCGACAAAGTAGTAAACAGGGGACAGAGGATAGTTTGAACAGAATGCTTCTTAAAAAACAAGGTTATCTGGCTCACTTCTACACGTCATTTAAAAAGTTGCTCCTTTTTGGGGTATATATATATATATATATATAGGTACAGATTTATTTTTGAGGTACATAGATATGACAGCAAAGATGAATAAATAACAGATATCCAATCAGTAGTCTATTGTTACCACCTCTGCATAGTTCTGTGCCATAGGAATAAAGACATTTGAGTTTTGTAAGGTTGGAGAAGTGTTCATTAACAGGGTGTAGACAGCCGTAATACTGAAATATAAGCCTTTAAAGGATTAGATCACTTTGAAATGAAAATTAGCCCAAGCTTTACTCACCCTCAAGCCATTCTAGTTCTATATGACTTTCTTTTTTCTGACAAAGACAATCAGAGAAATATTAATAAATATCCTGACGCTTTATAATGGCAGTGATAGGTTTCAATGAGCATGTGCTGAACAAAGTGCTTCCATCCACATCCATCCATCATAAACGTGTACTCCACACGGCTCCAGAGTGTTAATAAAGGCCTTCTGAAGCAAAGCGATGCATTTGTGTAAAAAAAAAAAATCCATATTTAAACAAGTTATGAAGTCAAATATCGAGCTTCTGCCAGACCACCTTCTGTATTCAACGTACGCAGAAAGTGTAAACCTCTTGCAGTTCACAAAGCTTACTCTACGTCATGCGCCTTCCCTAATAAACGTACGCTAAAAAGCGTAATTGGCGTGACGTCAGTTTACACTTTCTTCGTAACGGAAGGCGGTCTGGCTGAAGCTCAATATTTGACTTGAAATATGGATATTTATTTTACACACATGCATTGTTTCGCTTCAGAAGGCCTTCATTAACACTCCAGAGCCGTGTGTAGCACATATTTATGATGGATGGATGCACTTTGTTCAGCTCATACTCATTGAACCCTATCACTGCCATTATAAAGCTTGGATGCGTCAGGATATTTATCAATATTTCTGCAATTATGTTGAAAGAAGAAAGTCATATACACCTAGGATGGCTTGAGGGTGAGTAAAGGTTGGGCTACTTTTCATTTCAAAATGAACTAATCCTTTAAAGTCTTTAGCTCACTTACAAGGGCCAAGAAGCCAACACCTAACCTAGCAGCCATCTTGAATCCCCTCAGTGACTGCTTTGTGTGTTAAAGTTGAAAGGTCAGAGGTGAGATGGCTGACATCATAAAAGGTTTCTTTTTAAACATAATTATGATATATAAAGCATTTTTTTTGTTGAAAAAAAAACACACATTGTGAAAAAAAGTTTACTTATAAAATGTTTTTTGTTCTTTGAATATATACGATTCCATGAAGATCCCCCTGAAAACTTAAAGAATGTGGGTAAATTATCTATTGCAAATTTATGCTAACATATAGACTATAAAACATGGTTATTTTCACAGCTAGTCATCAGCTGGCTCAGAGAGAATCTGCAGACCTTTTTTCCATCTTCTGTTCTGTGCTGATTTTGGTGGAAAACTCTGCTGATTGGATCCTTTGGTTCTGTGGGAGCAGATTCTACATGGCCCTATAATTCTTATTAACAATGTCCAAAACTCAAAATTTTTACTGGTGTCTGTGATAAAGATTTGTGAAATATTTAACTGAAGTATTATCCGTTCTCATACACTTTCTTTTCCTCATCTTCTTAATCTCAATTGCTTTGTATTCTTTCTAATGTTTAATATATAATGTTTTTTTTTGTTTGTTTGTTTTTTTTTTCTTTAACAGTAGAGTTATATACATTTCTTATGAAAGATAAGAGGCACATAGGAAAGCAATGACCAGCTGGAGTGGAAGAAGAGAAGGGTGCACTTGATGGGCAGACCAAGTTCTGGTCCTCAGGGTGAGACGGAGAGAGAAGCAAGAGAGAGAAAGAGAGGGAGAACTCTGACAGAGCTCCTTTATGAGTGTGTGTCTCTACACTCAAGTTCGAAATTCCACCGAGGTTTGTGGACAGCATTGCAGTGAGTTACGATCTCTCTCTATTTCTCTCTCTCTCTTTCATACAGACAAATCCACGTAACTCTCAGTGAAAGGCTATTTTGGTGCATAGCTGCTCTCTAGAAACCACTACATTTTTAAACATGAATCAGTTCCCTGTGGGTTTCTGACAGCCAATCAACACATGCCATCTCATCACATCATGAATAGAGATTATATAGCGGCGATATCGATTAGAGACGCAAACTAGTTCAGTCCGTATCTACGAAAGAAAAAAAAACGTCTCTCAGTAAAGCTTTAGTGTACCAATGCATGACAGCTTCAGCAGGGAAATGCTCAAAGAGGGACTATACTGAACACAGAGCTCGGCTTTTACAAACTCCCGGCAGTGTTTGCAGTGTGTAGACCCCGTGCGAGTATGTGTGTGAGAACTAACTATCCCAATGTTGTTTTTGGCTCTAACCAACAGCATTCCACATGTTCATTGATTCTACTATTTCTTCTTCAAGTGGTGCAGCCAATATCGCCAAATGTATGACTTATTTTCTTCCAATAAGTCAAAATGCTAAAATATACAAGCACTGTAGCCTACGTAAACACATATTACAGACATTTCTTATCTTTTTAGTAACCCTGGCAATTTCCGTTATAACTTATCAGATTTGAAGATTTAAAACGGGAAGTTTGTGTAATATGGCCTTTGACCTTGAACACATTAACAATATATCAGACATCAAAAGTCTCCCATTACATTTTTTTGCAAATAATCTTATATGTTTTTTTTTTTTTTTTTTTTTGTAAAGCTTAACAAAATCAACTATCCTCTCAAAAATCAAGCAGAAACATCATCACACTCAAAGCGAACCCCAAAAATCCAAGGAATGGAAAACTGACCATTATAAAGAGCATGGATGAATTGCTATCATTACCACACGTCCCACTTAAAATTGTTGTAAATCACTGTCAATATCATAAGAACATTCACCAAGATCATGGAGAGAAGTCTCAGTAAAGTCGGTCGTGTGTATTTTTCACAAATGTGCATTATTGTTACAAGAATTACAAAAAGATTAATAAATACCATGGTGTGCACCCAAATATTAAAATCATAAAGCCAGTCATATACAAGAAAAAAAAAAAAAAATGAAAACCTCAGTAGAGTCATTGAGGTGCATTTTTAGCTTTTTTAGCTTAGCCTCAGTGGCCAAGTACCACTGAGGCTAAGAAGCTGAAGGGGAAGCCCTTGGGTCCAATCCCTGCTCTAAAGCACAGCACCAGCATTTAGAAGAACATACAGAAGAACCCTTACCTCTTTCTCCTCCTTTCCCAAATGGTCCAGTTCTTCAGATCGGACAGGCAGAGGGTTGGTGGGCCTGGCCAATGGCAACAGGTCACTCACGGTGAGAAGGCGAGTGTGTATCTGTGTGTGGATGTTTCTGTGTGTGTGACGTGAACGTGTGCACACACTCGCAGACCTGTGTGCCCTACCTGCCTGTGTGTGTGAAGGTAAGAAGTGAGACTGAGAAAAGGGAGAAATTGAGTTTTGGTCACATCTACAGCAGCGCCCACCCCATACCACACTGCATCTCTCACACACACACACATACACACACACTGAACAGACACACAATTTGCACGCTGACAGACCCCCAACTGCCAAAATCCTTTAATCCCTTACAACCATCTTTCTTTTTTGTTTCCCAAAGAGACACATAAGTAATTCAGTCCTAAGTATGAGATATTTGTCTTCCTTTTCCTGAGGTGAGCGTGAGGCATACTCTGCTTTCATGTAGGGATCTGCAGGGCCCCAGCTCACAATGGGCCCTCTGTAAGGCTCCACTGTTAGTGCAATGCTGAGAGGAGAAAAGGCCTCCATTCTGCTCTGCGCCAGGACTCAGACCTCTGCTCACTACCTATGTGCAGAGATGCAGTGCACTGCAGAAAACCTGCTAACCTATTAGGAAGTGGCATACAAGTGCCTTCTTCATGTTCGGTGGGATGTTATTACAGGCCTCAACCTCTTTTTCCATACTAATTCTCTTTCTCGGCAGCTCGATATAATCATATTCCTGCTGAGTCACGTGAAATAAAAATCCAGCATTAATTTGTTAAGGACTAGGACTGTTAAGCAATTCAAATTAAAAACAAATGGCACACATGCATTTTGTTTCACTCTCACTGACATGTTTAACCACTAATCTCACTTTGTTTGATTAATGATGACGTTTAATGGGTGGGCAAAAATATCTACTATTTGCAGCCTGTTTTATATAGCTTTAAGAGGCACCAAAAGAAGTGCTTAGCATGCACCAGTATTCGTGCAAACCCACTGAAGCAAAATCCATTTACTTGCACGATCAATTTGAGCAGCACAGGCCTGCACTGTGTAGTAGGGGATTTAATATAACACAGCGAGTTATGTCTAAAGTCAGCGTAACAGATGCGACCAAAAATATATGCTTTAGGCTTGCAGTATAAATGCAGTCATTGTTTCAACTGATACCTGGGTATACTGTGCACTCATTGTTGCTCTTTCTCTCTATTAGACATGTATAAATATTTAAAAGAAAGTGTTCCAGAGTCTTTTGTTGCACTTTATTTTGTTTTAAAGGGTTTTGTAACCGCAAAGCACTTGGATCATAAATATGCGCTGGTATAGTAGCTCTCATATTACCCATCTACTCATGAGAAGTTTTGCAATACATTTGAAAATCTTTTCAAACAAACCATCTAAAAAGACTGGAACTGCTTTTTGAAGGAACTGCATGTTTAGCAAAATCTAAAACGAAGTGTTTGTTAAAATCACGAGTCTGAATACAAGTTACATTATTGTACTGTAGGTAAATACATTGCTTGTGGATTATATCTTCTTTAATAAAGAGGATGCCTGACTTGATATGGACCCTTCAGGTCCTTACTTAAAGCAGTTTTCAATAACCAAAATGTTTCATGTATATATAAAATGAATCAGTGAAGAGACGATGCTGGACCATTGAAACCAGTTTAATCAGGACATCAAACAAAAGTTGTCTCATATTATCCCTTTTGACAGTCTTAATGGTTCTCACAGTTAGTGATATTAATTCCTGTCATTTTTCTGCAAAGAATGTTGCAGTGATAAATGAAAACATGAAAAATAATTATCACATTTGTGCGTTGAAAAAGAATATTCACATTATTTTATACCCTAGAGGAAAATAAGTCTTAAAATGATTCAGAAGGTTCTCTTGTAGTACCATTGTCAACTGCTAAATTTAAACTGTATTTATATATTAATTATCAGTATGTCACAGTACAATTAATGACTGAAGTGCTTAATCTATAAAATTTATATTTAACACTAAATATTGATTGAATATTGATTGTACAAAGATGTAAAGAAATATTAAAAAAGTAGAAGTAAACTTACTTTAAAAAAATAATACATGTCAGTACATGTCATTCGCTACAACAGAGGAAATAAACAATTGTGTCTCTCAAATTTCAAACTTCTGTTGGTGCTGTTACTGAGAGTTACCATGCACTGAATAAAATCAATTAAACCGTTGCTATATACTAAGTTCACTACCAGAAAATTTGGCTCCAAAATCAAACCACAACTCTTTTGTCCAAAAACACCCCAGAATTGTGTGGTGAGGTAAAACCGTCTTTTGGGTAATGCTACACTTACTAAGATCTTAACTTCTGCACAGGATGGGGAAATGACATTACTTGCAAATGAAGACAATTATATTTTGGAGCTTTCTATATGATACAAAACTTTTAACATAATGGTGTTTCTGCAGGACTGTTAGTTTCCCATATGAAATCAAGGAAGGCACAGTGGTTTTACAATACGGCCATGAGAAACCATCTACAAATGCACATATGAACCAGTCTTATGGATCTTAACCCTGCTGAAAAGACCAGGACAGGAAGCCAAAATATGTCATATTTTGGATACTGGTATTCCCACTCAGCTTCTTCACTAGCTTAACTAGATGTGCTTTCTTGGCAAAGTTCCACCAGAAAGATGCTAGTCAAACAGCTTTATCAGCTTAGTTTCACTGGCCTACTAGATAGACCAACTCTAGTTCAGTACAAACCAGCATAAGTCAATCTGGACCAGCATGGAAATTCATTCCAGTCTTGGCTGGTCTTTTCAGCAGTGTATGGTTTTCAATTTTCTAACCAAAAAGATAGCCCTTTATTTGACCCTTTTCAAGTGTTTTAGTTTACATACATTTTCAGTTCTGGTGGATGAAATGGACAGGAGTATCTAGATGGTGTGGCACCTTCATATGACAATAGCTCTAAGGAGACGGAAACACATCATCAGCTCTCGTGGAATAGGGGGTTTGATCTCATTACCATCAAGGCGAAGGTAACGGAGACGTGGACCATTCTCATCAAGGTAATCATCAAGTGCACCAGGTGGACAGATGTCCGAGCTATTCACACCTATGAAAATGATAGAATATATCTTACTGATAAAGTCACAAACATGCTGGTACAAAACATCCAAACTCTAAGGCAGTTTCCTTGCTACTTAGTCAGTCAAAAACTTAAGTGGTGTTTTGTCTATGAAGGAAACTGGTTTCAGACAGGTTTCCAAAGGCATCAAAGTCTTTAGAGCTTTACAGATAACCAAGCAAGTATAGACTACAGTATTTCATGGTCGAAATGAAGTCATCAGTTTCAGATACATTCATTGTACGAATTTTGTCAGAACAAGGCAATTGTATGAACTGTGATACTTTTGAGGCATGTCTGTATTAACTAATTACTATGTTTAATTCAATTTTAATTAAATGTTAATGTTTCAGCAAGGAATACAAAGGAAGTCAAAATGGAAAACCGTGCATGTTCAGAACTTTGGTTGTGGACTTACTCTTGATCTTATTGTGATCCAGATGCAGGTGCTCCAGGCCAGAAGAGATAACGGGCACCTCTGTGAGCTGGTTGTGAGAAAGCTGTAGATCAAGGATGCTGGAAAGGTTAAACACGTTTTTTGGGATACCTCCATTAGCCAGCTTATTGCGGTTGAGCCTGAGAGACACCACTTTCGGAAGACCCTTGAAGTACTCAGCCGGAATCTTCTCAATGTTGTTGCCATCCAAAAAGATCTGTGTGGTTGTGGGTGGTAGGCCGAGGGGCATGCTGTTTAGCTGATTCTTTGCTAAGTTGATCTGGATCAAGCTGTTGAGTCCTTTCAGACTGACCTCAGTCACTGCATCATCCTGTAGCTTGTTACCTTGCAGATCCAGTAAGGTGAGATGGTCCATTCCAGAGAAGACACCGGCTGGGATCTTTGAGATTCTATTTCGGGACAGCCGTAACTGCTCTAATTTGGCAGGCAGAGGAGATGGAATGGAAGTCAGCAAGTTGTCTTCCATGTAGAGGTGTACAAGGTTAGACATAGCCTTAAGAGCGTCAGCCTCCAAGCCTTCGTTTGTGATTTTGTTGCGGTTGAGGTTGATCCACCTAAGCTGTGTGGCATTGTGCAGAGCATCAGTTGAGAGGACATCAATGAGATTGTTCTGGAGGTACAAGTACCAGGTATAAGGAGGGATGGCAGGTATGCGTTTTAGACCCTTGTTGTCACAGTAAACAGCATTAGGGAAGCTTGGAGGGCAGTTGCATTCTTTAGGACATGCATGGAGCTGAGAGATCATGTGCTCATAGGGAACTTCATCAGAGCGGACTTGGCTGGCCAAAATTAGGGCCACAAATGCAACCATGAGCCACTCCATGGTTAGGTTTAACCTAGAAAAACATGGAGAAAAAAAAGAAGCAGCAAAATTAGCTGTTATCAATATTAAAACTATGTAACTATTAGAGATAAAACTAAATACTTAATTTTAGTACTAAACAGGACTGTCACTAAAGTTTACAGGACTTGGCCCACTTGTCACAGGGTCTGGAACAATTTTCCTAGCTGACCCCTGCTATACATCCACCCTATATTACCCCAGGTTCTCTCTAAGTGGATAAACTCATTGACAAATTAGGAACATCCTCTAGTTAAGATTATCATTCCCCTTGTCTTCATCGTCTAAGTAGTAATCCTCTTAAACTCCGAATATGCTGCCAGGTCAACCTTAATTGACTTAAGCCTGGCATAGTGCTACTCATCTCCATTCAGAAGACAGTTACATCTTGGACAAACATAAGGCTTCAGGTATGTGAATGTCTGACTACTTCTAGATACAACAAAGTATAACAATCTTTGCAATTTAACAACACCTGACCGTCACTAAACATTAGGCATCCATGGACCAGGCTGGTTCAATTTGTTGTATTCCCATTTGATTCCAAGCTTAACAATCTCTTTTCATATCTTAAAACATTTAAATCTGTCAAATGCATGGTTGAGTTTGGTCTAATGTGTATGTGCTGTGGTACACCCAATCAATTATTATGGTTTTCCCTCAGAAGTTTCTTTGCTGACATCCACATATTTCTATTGGCTTAAATTTATCATGTAAGGATAAAAGAAACAGCAAACAGACAGAGAGAAAGCTCAAGAAATAATATGTTAACACATATTCATAGCTGAGCTTTCTCTCTCATCTGGTATTGGTTTAAATTTTTGGTCCTGAGCTCTAAGCGACTGTCTGGGATCAAAGGGAAGCCCTGGATACCTAGTGATCAGGTCAGCTGGAGCCAGCTTCACCTGTAAAGATCTCTAAGAAGTAAGAAAAATACTTTTAAATCAAGACCTCCAAACTGGCATTGCAGAAAAACAGCTGATATCTTTAGTGCCCTAAACTAAGCAGCATACCTCTGTGTTAAACCAAGACAAAATACACAAAGCCATGAAGATTAAAGCAGATGTAAAAATGACTCATAGCTCACAGTATGCATTTCTGAAGGACAGAGGCTTTCTACTAGTGTAGAAGAAACTGACAATATCCTTCCCAAAATATTCCTAATGAACAGAATCATTGCACAAATGCTAGAAACCTACCTTTGTCTTCTTGGTGCTCTTTTACGGTATCTCTTGCTGAGGGTACAGATATCTCAACTCTGAGCTATTTTGCCATCTCCTGCCCCTATTTGTAGTGTCAAAGGTATCTCATGATCCCTTCACAGACAGACACACTGGACACAACTTTAGCCAATCATAGCCTCTCAAGATCAAGAGTCATAATCCTTTGGGGATGGACAGTGCTTAAACCGGTGTGTTGGTCAAAGGAAGACATGGGCCTTGGCCCAGTTATAATTAGGCTAATACAGGCCTATATATAATACGTTGGATTCTTCATCCTTTTCTTCATCGCCCATCACCTGTCTCCTGTCTTTTGAGTAAACAAATGTCTCGATCAGACTGCAGTATCTATCTATCTATCTATCTATCTATCTATCTATCTATCTATCTATCTATCTATCTATCTATCTATCTATCTATCTATCTATCTATCTATCTATCTATCTATCCTTTTTAGCATCCTCATTTCCTTCATAAGGACTCCCAGTTTGACCGGTAAATGACAGTTGACCTACTTTATTTGTGTAGATGCCCACAGTTGCAAAATCAGTAATGAAAAAAGTCTGTTAATTAATGCGCAGTAACCAAAACGCATGTGCTGAAATTTTTGTTTCCATGGGAGCACTAGTCTGGATTTAGAGGCTGATTTGAAGTTGGCACAGGTAGCCACATATGGTGTCGTTGTTTGACTGCCAAGTGCTGATTAGATTACTTGTTCTCAATTCCATTGACGACAACAACACCTTACTGTGTCATTGTAATCCTCTGTAATGGGCTCCTCCAGTTTAAATCTACGACCATTAGTAATCCAGTCTATTATCCAGCATCCCGTGTCAAGGATGGTGCCGCTCTACATTAGAACCAGTGGTCTAAAGGGCAAAGAGTACAAACACAAACCTAATCCAATTACAGAATTGAAAACCTATTATTCACAGGAACGAAAAAGAGCTCTAAACACAGAAGACACCTATGTCAAGGTCTACAACACTAAATCGGCAGCTAAGAGTGTTAGACTGCAAAATACAGGACATGACAAAAGGTCATTCTCGGGGCAGCAATTAGTATTTATTCTGTATTGAAGTCATCATTGGAATAAACAGATCAGACAAATTGTGCAGTATCAATATTCATCTAATACATAATATCAATAGGGAAATATTAAAGACTTGTTCCTCTATGAGTCTTTCAAACCAAGATCACTCTACAAGAATAAACCTTGACCCCCTTCCATGTTTGCAAGTAGTCTGAGACAAAAGTCCCAGATCATTGCAGATGCCAAGTCTTCTAGTGTCTGCACCTATGAGACTAGACACGGCTTACAATCTTAAGACTGGATTTTCTTGTAACCCAGTCTTCAGGTAGGTGCACAGTCTTGACTCGTGCAAGAGAAGCAATGAGCAACAGCCAATGAAATCGTGTTAGTTTCCACCATTTTTTGAGCCTTTTTCAAAACTGAGATGTGAAAGACGACCCCTTAAATGTGCAAACTTTGGGCCAGGTTTACTAACAGCTTGCCCTTTTTGTCGTTAAAAAACTACTGTCAGGATTAGCGCTGAAAAGACGTGGACAGGGTTATTTTTGCAGCTGACCTTATCGCGTATGCATTTGTAGGAGTTTCCCTTTCAGACGCAAGATTTATGGGAGGAGAGTATTTAAATGAATCATGCAAGATGTTTTACTAAGGTTTGCGCTAGTCAATTTACTGGTATTTGGGGCATTATTTAACGCCCAAAAAAAGCATGTCTTAAACCAGCCACTAATCTGCACTGCTCTTGGTAGATTGCGCCATTATGGAAATGATCCAGCTACGCCTGTGTTCTTTAATGTGCGCGTCATCAGTAGATCAAGTATAGAACTTTCCACTCCCATTGGCGCTTTTTTGGAATTGCGTAAATCTGGCACTTTCTGTCCCGTAATGTCTTGTTCTGTCTTGAGTAGCAGGGATTAAGTAATCACATCCATTGCTTATGATCAAAACAGTCTAAAATGCTTTGTGCTATGTGCTTACGCTATCTGTATATAGTGCTAATGCTAATTGTTAAATATTTGAGAGTATCTTCATGACACCTCACTCAACGCTAAAACTATTTTAAATCTGAGGCTGTTAAACAACAATTGAATGCCTTTGTGTTTAATTATTATCTTTAGTAAAATAATTTACTAGCATATTTGACTGGAACAAGGATAAAATCCATCATAGTTGGTAAAAAGAAATGATGTCTGAGAAATGACAATATGGTGAAGACAACTGTGGGAAATTTATGCTTCGCCTAAAAAGAAACACATGCTCTCAAATAGATTTAATTTCCTGTTTGGGGCATTGTGTCTCAGGCAATTATGTTACAACAAAATGCTGCACTGGTACTTTCTTCTATACAAATTATATTTAGAAAGAGCATCCCTTAACTCAAGCTTTACAAAAAGATAAACTAATTAAAGTTGAAATAATTAATTGTAACACACCCCTCTCTGTTGTTTACACAAGCAAAATCTGAGTCTTTCCTTTAAAAAACATACTGTGCTGTGCTGGTATCTGGTACAGTGATGACAGACAGTTATACAATAGTGTTTTGATGCCATATTTCAAAAATACCAAGGTGCTATCATGGTTACTTTTTTGGCACTTTTTTTTATTAGTATTACACAAGTCATTTCAATTCAGTTCACTTAATACCACCACATAAGAAATTCAAAAACATTTCAAGTTCATGAGCCTGTAATTGCTGGTTATTAAAAATAAATAAATAAATAAAATATGAAAATAAAATGTGAAATCATTATTTTAAATGAAGATCTTAAGCAGAGGTGCAGAGAAACAGAGCAATGAGGAAAATATAATGAAATGGAATTTAAAATAACTCAATACTCTACAACAGAAAAAACATGAACCCCCTACACCCACTTCCGTATTGCATCACCATCACATAAAGAATAAAAAAAGAAAACATTACCTGCTCATCTCAGTCATAGAGCTGATTTTGGTTTGCGCAGGTGGAGGCAAAGTGCGTGTTTCTGGTTTTGGGGATGAAGTCAATCTCTTGGTCCGCCTGCTTTCCTCTCAAGTTTGAGTCCACTCTGCAGTTTCTCCCACTTTCTTTCTGGCCCGGACATGCATCAGAAAACACAGCCTTATTAGATTACTATTGTTAGCATTGTAACTTCCCCAAGGCCAAACCTTTGACATCAGTTGGTGAGGTTGAATAAGGGGGTGTGTGAATGTTTGAAAGATACGTGTGTCTTTCTTCAAGCGTGCATTGGGTACTTATTGCTAGCACAGCACTTTTTTCTCTTTGTGCAGTAAGGTTCTGTAGAGCCTCGGGAGGTGGGGGGCCCTGGCAAATATGACACCATCCAAACACTTGCAGGTGGCTTCAAGACATTTAACCCTTTCATTTCAATAGACATATCTCATCTCCATCCTTCACAGCTTTGATGGACCATTTACCCCATTAAACTATATGCTACCCTGGGGCAATGCACATCATCGGGCTGTCATTTTGTACTGATGGAGACTCGTCCCAACCTGTGAAAGGTGGAATTAAGCTGGAATGCAAAAACTGGTGAAATGAATTACAATGATGTTAGAGGGTTAATCCAGCACTCTTACCATTTCCCAGTAGGTCTCACTCTCCTTGAGTTGTGCATAGCTACACAATGAATGAAAGAGCAGTGTGTAACCAGGCGACATCTGTTTCAACATCTGGATCCTGCTGTAGACATTTCAAGATGGAGAAGAGGAAAGTGGGATATAGGAGGACTTTGATTTGGGTAGGATACTGATTAAAGTCCCATTGCACAATTGAAAATGGAGTCCTATTGAAAGGATGCTATTGTCTGGAATAAAAGGATTCATGATTTCTGTTCTGAAGTATTTGGGACCATAAAATCTCACACACTCTAACACAAAGCACTCATGCACTTTCAGATCTCCAGATGTTAGGCCATGCCCAAAAAGCTCCATAAAAGCAATGTTTGTCTTTACACCATCAATGTTTAATTCATGAATAAATTCTTTAATAAAGTCAGATCTTTTCAATTAATTGGTTCAACAACATCAATCTGAACAATTCAATCACAAACCGACCTGAACTGTTCAGGGCTGCATTTCCCAAAAGCATTGTAAGCCTAAGTAGATTGTAGAATACATTGACACCAATGGTCTTTACAATCTCCTTAGGTTTACAATGCTTTTAAGAAATGTAGCCCAGAGCAGTTCTTTCATTAAAACAACTTGATTTGGGTTTGGTTAATCAAAACATTTCTTTAAACAAACTTCTTGAAAGAACCTATTCATGGAAATGTCGCCATCTCTGTTTGAAACCTGCAATTGCAGTTATTTTTTGCAGAATAATCATACATGGGTTGTGCATCGGCATGGCTCCTTAGCGTGGATGAATTTTTTGTTCTGACCGACTGAGAAAAAAAGCATAACAATAAATCACGCTGCCAATGGTAATTAAATCTAACGATCGCTTAGCTCGGATCATGTCAAACCATGCAAATTATTAATAGTGTTATACTTATATGTTCTGAAAATGTTAATGTTAACAACATTAGCATTGCGTGACTGTGTAGTTAGTGTGTGGTAGCGTTACCTGTAGATTTAAATTTCTTTTGCTTTTGACTACGGGTGAATCTCCAGTTTTCTCTGATGATTGTCATTTGGACCTTTCTGGATTACAGTCCGCCATCAAAATGATACAGTCAATCCACCATCAAAATGATAAATTTAATTATTGCAGCTGTTGTGATTAAAGGCTATATATGATCCGCACCTGCAGCATCCTCCACATGCCATATACTAGCTGGGACTGTTCCTTTATGTAAACAGACGTGACGTAATGACGCAAAGACGAATGGCTGCATTCTCGAATTTCCCGCGGAAACCTACCAGTAACACCTGAATTAGAAAACATGGTGCCACTTTATATTAAGTGGCCTTAACTACTATGTACTTACATCAAAAAATAAGTACAATGTACTTATTGGGTTCATATTGAATTGCAAAACACGTTTGCTGCTGTTGAGGTGGGATACGGGTAAGGTTAGGGAAAGCTTTAGTGGTATGGGATATGTAATTACAGATGTAATTACATGCAGGTGTTTTTAAAATATAAGTAAAATGTAAAATCATGTATGTACACAATAAGTGCATTGTATCAAATGATTAATTTAAATGTAAGTACATAGTAAGGCCACTTACTATGACCGAAAACATTATTACAAGCTTTCCGTTGTGAATAAGGCTAAGGTAAGGAGATAGTTTTGAACACTGGCTGCTTATGTACTTGCTCAAAATTTGATTTTGGATAATTTTTAAACAAAAACAAATTACGGACTGCAGCTTTAAAGTCACAATTATTGAAGAAGAAAAAAGGCAGAGTCTTGGTTCTATCCATCGGTTATTGATTATATGTTGGCAAATCTGAATGCAAGCTTGCAGTTTAATGGAAGAAAAGCCTAGTTTAAAGATACATTTCTCTAAGCAGAGCCACACAAAACTCTCTGACAATGATATCACAAAGCAAATAAACCGATTTCTTCCTTTTAGGGCATCTGTGTTTACTTTGCAAGTTTTTTTGAGTTTTCACAGCATGACATGCACTCTAAACAACAAGAAACTCTTGTGTCCTCTCTCTCTCAAGAGATCAGCTGTAGGAGGTTCAACTAAGAAACATCACAATGGTCTCTTCCCCCACAGTCTCTCTGGAGTTTAGTAGACTCTGAATTACAGGCTGTGGGTTTCTAGCAAGACCTCAAATGCACAGCTGACAAGCACACTCACACAAAACATATGACACAGCAACAATACATTTTCATCATCTTTGCAGTGTCCTTTAACAGTATACTAGCATTGCACTTTTACTGTTAACATTGTTTCAAATGGCTTGCTTTCTTCTATTAAACACAAAACAAGACATTTAAAATCAGCATTTGTCCATACTATGAATGAAGTCTTTTTGTTTCTTCCACGGAAGAAAGTCAAATGGGTTTTCGAAAGACAGAAAACTGCATTTCATTATCAACATCTGGAACAACAAAAGCAATCTAAAGATTTTTGTGGTTGGTCCTGCAAAATCAGCTTGTGGTGAACTTAAATGCTCAGACTGCTATAAAGTGGCAAAGATATTTAAAACGAAAAGCCAGAACTACCTATCCATCATCTGTTTCTAACACACAGACAAAAGAACTCCCATAATGCCTCTCTGTATAACTATCAGATGGTCACCCCAGACCCTCCATTCCACTGGAATGCTGGGTTGTCTGCCTGCAATTCTACTGTTTTAAATAAAACACTCATTTTTAGTGCCAGCTCAGACTTGTGCAGAAAGATCTGTAGTTATGTTAAATGCAACTTTTGAAGTTCCTGTCATGAAGGTGTGGTTCAGGATGGAGAGACAGATGGGAGCAGATGGTTGGAAGAGTTAAAGGGAAAGAATGGACCAAATGTTGGGCTATTTTATGATTCATCCCAGGTATGTCCTGAGCTGAGGAAGGGAATGAATGTTTACAGCTAACCCAAATACTGGCCCAGCTACACATGACCAAACATTGAACTAGTGTACAACTGTAAACTGAGCAGCTCTTTTCAAATACAAGTCTTACAAATCCCGGGACATTTGTTCCGCAGGGCTAAATTGTACTTGTTTAACACCCAAGTAAATTGTTTTTGTGGTTTTTGCTTGTAGGACTTCATCACAGGTCAAAGAATATAAAGTCAAAGGATAATGTCAACATGGCATTAGCAGATGTAGTATTTATGTTAAACACTGGCATAGTTCATCGAGTGTGTCAACAAATTCAGTACATACTCTGAAATGTTGGGAATTTGATCATAGTCTGGGATTTATGGACACAAATAGTACATGTATCTTAAAACTACTTCCATAATCCTTATTAAAGCCCTTAATAGAATGATTTAATATGTTAGAAAGCAGTATTAACTTAAATGTTTGTGTACTGCCAGCGGATATGCCACAAAAATAACACCCTATTCCATACGAAAGCCTTTTCATCTTACAATCTCTATATTTATATTCACAGCCTATACTTCAGCTAGAGACATCAAGAGAACATGTTGCCTTGAGGAAGTGGTTCTGTCATAATGGCTTTGCTTAGAACAAGAACTTTGTCCATCCACGAGTTTGGCTGAGAGGCTAGAAAGGAGGAGGATGGAGGATAGTTTCACACCAGAAGTTTCTTTTAAAAGCAGGGCTGAGAAAAGGAAATCCACATGAGCCAAGCTAGAAGATCAATAACCAAGTCGAAAATGAACAAAATATTGAGTAGCTCGCCTGTGCGTAAAGGGAACTATTTTGTGTTTAGTATCTGAGTCTAATTTAATTTAGACAAATCGAGATTGATGCACTTTTGTTTATGATTCAAAAGATCCTAATTACTTTATGAAGATCTACTGAAGATTTCATGTGATGATTCTTCAGAGAATTCCTCATGATAAAATGGAGTGGCTTTAAGTAAATGTATCCTATTAATTAAATATTGTGTATAATATTCATATATTTATTTCTACATTTGCCCTCATTATCAGGATTGATGCCATCAGTATCCCCCCACACATGTAAGAAATCTGGTTTATTCAATTAAAGAAGAACAAACTCTTTTGGTATTTTAAAAAACAAAATAGAACAACAACAAATAAGGGAACTTTTACAATAGTTACTGTAATCTTGTGGTTCAATGATTTGACTAACATTGTGATGATGTGAAATGTTGTATTGAATACATAAAAACTGCAATGATGTTTACCATAGAAGTGAAAGCAATTACTGTTACAAAATTAAGATGAACTGCATGCAGATACAGTAGAACATGGTATAAATGTTTGCAGAGTTCAGAAATTCAAGCTGCTACTAGTTTGCTATTAATACAACATTTTGGCACTGCAATTCCTCAGTTAAATTAAAAAAAAAAAAACTTTTTTGTTAACAGTTAGCTAAACCTCAGCAAATTCACTCAGTGTCCAGCAATTTAATTTCAGTTTAGTATAAATTTTACTTTCAGTTGAATTCTAGATTGCATTCAACATTGCTGCCCATTTATATACAAGTAGATATTTTTCATAACTTTTACTCTAAACAATCTAATTTCCTTACCGGCAGGCTTATTAATAATATGATTACAATTTTGAGCGATTAAGGTATTTAACATGCAGAAATATTAAGATGCAGTTAGATGACATATAGTGCAACTTCTTATAGAGCGCACAATGGGATATTCACAAGTTGCACAAATATGTCTCTCTTTAGATGTGAATATCTTGTCAAATTCAACTACTACTCTTCATACAATATCATACAAGGCTGATGTTTTATGTGCAAGATTTTCAAGATTCCAGACTATTGCTGCCCATTTTAGAGAGTAAATATTGTCATCAATGTGCAAGTTATCACTTGTGGCTGCCAGGATCATGAATAAAGACGTGCAGATGTCAATCAGCGTGTCTAATAAGAGCAATAGCCTTAATTTGTTTGATGAACTACTGGCAGGATGTGACCCTAATCAAAGATGATCTCTGAGGCCTGGCGTAGGCAGTTAGCCGTGTCATCTGGCATACTGCGGTGCGTGAGATTGTTTCCATCCAAGCGCAGGGTCCTCAGTCTAGAGTAGTTGACCGGGGAGCTGAACTTGCAGATATTCGTCAGGTCAAACTCTGAAGAAACAGAAGTCGAAATGGAGTAAAAACCATGCAAAATCTGTTGCTTGATTAGGTGGACACAGAGAAAGACTTACTGTTTATCTCGTTGACTTGCAGGTACAGGTGCTCGAGTGATTCGTTGATCTCTGGAATGGACTTCAGCTTGTTGAAAGACAAGTCGAGCTCAAGGAGAGAGGACACGTTGAACACACCTGCAGGGATTCCAGAGTCCACCAGCTTGTTGTGGGAGACACGCAGGTACTGCAGGGCTGGGAGCTTGGCCAGGTAGCCACCAGGGATGCTGTCGATTTCGTTATTGTCGGCATAGAGCATCAAAAGCGAAGCTGGAACTCCAGAGGGAAGTTTCTTGAGCTTGTTCTCGCTCATGTCCAGCAGAACGAGGGACTTCAGGGTTTTGAAGGCACCTGTGATGCTCTCAGTAGTCAGCTTGTTCTTGGACAGGTGAAGGGAGGTCAGGTTTTCCATCCCAGACAAGGTGCTAGCAGGGAACGAGCTTAGCTCGTTGCCAATCAGCTTCAACTCATCCAGAGACTTCGAAAGAGGACCAGGGGGTTTGGTCAGCTGGTTATGGCTGAAGTAGAGCTTCTCCAAGCTGCCCAGTTTATCAATGGTACCAGCCTGGATCTTGTCGCTGGTGATTTTGTTGTTGTCGAGGACAAGCCAGCGAAGGTCAGTGACGTTATCGAATACGCCAGCCTTGATCTCTTCAATTAAGTTGTTCTGTAGGTAGAGGTATTTGATTCCGCTCGGCACAATGGGAATGAACTTCAACTTGCGCTCGTTGCAGTACATAGCTGTGGGGAAGTTGATGGGACATTCGCACTCCTGGGCGCAAGTGGGAGATGATACTCCCTCCAGTGGTGCGGAGGGCATGTAGTATTCATCATAGTATTCGTACTGACCCAAACTCTGACATACAAGTCCAGCCAATAGGAAGGAGCCCAGAGCAAACATGGCTGCACAACTCAGACAAATCAAACCTGGAGAAGAGAAGAGAAGAGAAGAGAAGAGAAGAGAAGAGAAGAGAAGAGAAGAGAAGAGAAGAGAAGAGAAGAGAAGAGAAGAGAAGAGAAGAGAAGAGAAGAGAAGAGAAGAGAAGAGAAGAGGTTTCTTTGGTTATATAATAGTACATGAAAAAAAAAAACGTAAGAATAACAGAACTTTCTACTGTGAACCTCAGACATAAACAAAACCCAGAGACATTCTTCTAATGGAAATTGATGACTTCATCCTCAAGAGTGCAAAAAGGCCCAGACAGCCGTTCCTCCCAGCTCAAATTAGACCCACATTGCTTATGTGCAGATCCAAGTTCATCTCAAGTTACATTAACGTTACCTCATACCTATACCTCCTCTCTTTGCGTGCTATGCTGAATCATTATTGATTTGCAAATGAATAATGCAAAAGTATGTTTTTAATATTCATTAATAAATTAATATTTCATGAAGGTTGAAAGAAGAATAAATAGCAGCAGGTGTCACACAAGGACGTTTTCAACACACAATATTTGTGTTAAAACAATTCATAGCAGGAAAATGCCTAATTAAATCCAGTAGTGCATAATCTCTCACTGCTTAAGCACAACATAAAAATTCACGCATGCATAATAATTCTCTTCACGCATTCATAAATAATCTAACTGAACTATTTATAACAATGCAATGATTTGACTGAAATGTACTTGATAGAACTGGAAGCATCTCAAACATTACCTAGCCGAATATCCGCAATATGATCATACTGTTTCTTCAGTCCACCCCAAAAATCTGCCAAGCAGATTTCTGATAATCTCATCCAGACAGAACAAAAGCAAGCATGAGCTTTCAACTCATAACCGCAGATGCTAAATATCCTTACCTTCCTGCTTCTCTCTCTGTGTACGACTTCAGGTAGAGTTGTGTGCGGCCCGAGGACTCTGGAGAGAAAGAGAAAGGGAGGGAGAGAGCAGACAGCAAGAGAGAGAGAGAGAGAAAAGAGAGAGAGACACTCAAGCCAGACCTTAGTTACCCAAGATTGATAGAAAACAGAAGTCAGGCGGTTCTAGTGAGTAGATCTCAGCAGTTGTTCACCGTGGCACATATGGATTCTAACAAGGTTCAGGTGTAGCAAAGCAGTTTGGGACATGTAGTACTTCATGGGACAAAGAAAGGAGCAAAGACTCACTGGGGAGGGTTCGCAAAATATATATACCTGTATTGCCGCCAGACGCACACACACTTTTCCAACCCATCTTTTCCAAACAATCCAATAAAACAGTTCAACTATTGTGTGAGCCGCAAACAAGCCAACAAACACCTCGACCACCGGTTCTTTCATAGCCAATGCTAAGCATTTCTCATAAAAAACGAAATATTCTTGATACAACAAAGGTTAACAAAACTATTTGGAAAATCGCCTAGAAAAAAAATTGGCTATGCTGCAATGACAGCTGCCTGCTATTAGACTACTAGGCTGTAAATAAGACTTGGAAAAATTGACCAAATAAGACGCTAGTGGGCCAAACCAGCTTTACATAACTGTGTTGTCTATCTTCAGCATCTGAACGGAGAGTGTGTCCAATTCGTAACAGCTGGTAGATTGTATATCATCAAACATTGTGCCATCTTTTAATCTTAAGCCTCATAAAAGCCAGACGGCTTCTGTCTGGCTGTAGTCATGGACCTCTGTGATGGGCAGCTCGCACACAGTGGTGGGCTGTAACTCATGAGGGATCCAGGAAAGACGGAGCTGATTGCAGGTCAGTTTGGCTTTAATAGCACACGTTGGCTCTTAGGAATGCAGTAAATCCAGAAAACCAGATGAGAGGTTGGTTGGTTGTGTTTATCAGAGGAGCTGAGATTATGGATTGTCTTAGATTATTGCAAAGTTAAAAAAGAATATCAAGATAAAATCAGCACACCAGATGTAAAATAAAATGTAATAAAATGAAGGACTTGTAATTGTATATGTTATAATTATTAAAGATTAAATTAATAAATCATAAAGGACAAGAAGCTACATGGTCATCATTTTACTACCAAAAAAAAAAAAAATCTCAGCTTCCCCATGTGTGTTGATTCAAAACAAAGTCATAACAAGGAATAAGTACACAAAAGTAAAATTTAAAATAATAATAAAATATTAAATAAATAAATCACAATAGCAATAAGTTATCTATAGTGATTGTTTTACTAAAAAAAAAAAAGTTTCACTGAGTATGTTGATTCAAAAGAAAGTACAAATAAAAAATAAAATAAAATAAATCATGTATGGTCCATGGTCATCATTTTATTTTATTTTATAATTTTAAAAAATTCAAAACTTCAAAAAGCGATGAGTAACAATGAATTCGTACTCAATATATGATTATATGAGTAAAATAAAATAAATTAAACACTTACATTTTGTAGGGTCCATGGTCATCATTAAAAGGGGGATGTTAACTCAAATAATTCAAAACAAAAATACATAAAATTAAATAAAAATAAAAAATAAAAGCTAAATAAATGAAAAATATTAAATTATTATATACAATTATAATAATGTAGGAAAAGGTCATCATAATGGTCATCATTTTACCAAAAAAAAAAAAAAAAAAGATGTGGGAGAATAAAATCAAGTAATTGAGAGTAAAATTCAAACAGTTGCATGCTTTAGCACCTGCGCATGTTATAGCATGTGCTAGGCCACGGATCAGATGCCGATGAATAGTCTTTAAATTGCTCTAGCTTTATCTGACTGCAGCAGTGCCCATGCCTGTCAAAAGCACTATGACCTTATCACCCATTCCTCATCTGTCATGTCCCCTGGAGGTCATCGCTCCACTCACTCTGTCCATGCACTCATCTGTTAGGCCTCCAGGGCAAGAGTGTGGTGTTGAGCTCATGTTTGGACATTATGTATGAAGTTATGTAGTAGGGGCAGGTCAGGGCAAACCTATGCAGCTATACCTGATGCAGGTATAAGACTTGCAATTGCTCTCGAACCATGTAAAAATGCTACTATTTGCAGGTTGACTAAAAAAAATCTGCTGCAGAAGCACAGCAACAATACTAGCATATTGCTTACCGCATTCTGGAATGTGATTTCAAACACACTCTAGTCACATGTTATATGTTATGTGCTAGGTAATTTATTACATGCTCCGTTAACTGGTGGTAATTATCTTTGTTTAAAACAAGTGTTATTTTAGGATCACTGAGATACTTTAATTTGTTTTATTCATATGCTGAATTTGTTTATTTTATATTTTCATTTTAATGCTTTGGTAATTTTGTTGTTTGTTTTTGTCGTTTTTAATAGTTTTTTTTTTCTTTTTAAATATGTCTATTATTTCTTATTTTAGTTTATTTAATTATTTTTGTACATCAAGTTAAATTTAAATGAAAATAAGAAATTACCAACCAATTTACTTAAACCAGCTTAAAGTAAGTTTTTTATAATTTATTTTATTTAAGATAAATTATCATCTCAATATTTTGTTTTGTTTTGTTGTTGTTGTTGTTTTTGTTTTAGTTAAATATAACCCTGAAATACAGAAAATGTATACAGAAAAAATATTTAATTTAAAAGTATTTAACAGAAAAAATATTTGAGGAAAAAAAGCAAGAACTATTTTAAACAACAACAGATGTTTAAACGTGGTTTGGGGTTTTGTTTCGTGTTTATAGTTTAATGTCCTTTATTTTGTCATTTCTGTCTTGGTTCCAGTTTCCTGTTTGTCATATGATTCCCTGTTCCCTCATATGATCTTGCCATGTGCTTCCTTTGTGAATGTGTCATGTTGTCATTAGGTTTGTTCGAGAAGCATCGGGAACATATGACATCAAAGTACCGCAAGAGCGATTCAAAAGCATGAGGAGTCGTCTGCTCTCTAAACACTCTTGCAGTACTTTGATGTCAAACGCCGATTGGTCTGCGCAGCTCCGATGCATCTCGAACAAGCCTAATGGTTGATTTAGTCTTGTGGTTTCTCAGTTCTGCTCTGTAGTTGGTTCCTTGTGTCATTGTTCACAGGTGTGTCTTTTTAGCTCATTAGTCTGTTGGTCTTTATAGTCCTCATGTTTCATTGTACTGTGGTCTAGCTTTGTTAAATGTAACCTGCTGTTGGTGAGTGTTTTGGTCAAGTCTATTGGGTTCTACACCACGCACACCTCAGTGGACTGATCGTGAAAATATACTAGACCAGGGATGGACAACTCCGGTCCTGGAGGGCCAGTGTCCTGCAGAGTTTATCTCCATCCCTGATAAAAACTAACTTGCCTATAACTTTCTACTAATCCTAAAGACCTTGATTAGCTGGTTCAGGTGTGTTTGATTAGGGTTGGAGCTAAACTCTGCTGGATACTGGCCCTCCAGGACCGGAGTTGTCCATCCCTGTACTAGACCAATAATCATGAACCCAGCGTTTTATTTGCTTCACCTTCATCAAGGGGATCGATTTACTGAGGATTATGTATAAGATTGTTTTTTTAACTATCTCACCTGGTGGACTTTACTGACTCTACCAAGCCAGAGCCTGTTAACGTCATGCCTGCCAAGTCAGTACCTGTTCAAGTCATGTCTACCAAGCTAGAGCCTGTTCATGTCCTATCTACCAAGCCAGAGCCCTCATCATCATGTCAGCCAAAGTCTCATTACGTCATGGCCATCACCCCAGAGGCTCTTCACGACATTGGCTGTCACTACAGAGCCTCTTCATGACATGGCCACCACGGCAGAGTCACCAGCTGACATGGCTGCCACGCCAGAGTCATCAGCCAAGATGGCCACCATACCAGAGCCTCCAGCCATCATGGACATTAGGCCAGAGTCTCCAGCAAATATGGGTATTACACCAGAGTCTTCAGCCGTCACATCAGTGTTCCCAGCCGTCATAAACATTGCACATGAAGTCATAAAGCAGTCCCTAGATGTTCGAGACTGGCTTCAAGTCTGGAGGACACATCGCTTATGTCATTGTGAGCTGATGGTACCCCTGTGGTAGTCTCAAGCCAGTGGGTCTCTGAAGTGGTCCCACTGCCGATTGTACACCCTGTTATGACGATGGCCATTATGTGTGTTTGGGCCACATACTGCTCATCAGCCCTTGAATCTGCACCAGAACCCACTTCAGCCTGCTTCAGCCCAAGGATCTACTTCAGAGCCTGCTTCAGCCCAAGAGCCTTCTCCAGAACCCGCTTCAGCCCGCGAGTCTGCTCCAGAGCCTGCTTCAACTCCAGAGTTTCATTTCTGCTTTGACAGACGGAGGTAGTCCCTGAATTCCCTGTCTGCTTTGATGCGACCACAGAGGTTGTACCTGAACTTCCTGTTCACCTCGACACGACCGCAGAGATCGTACATGAACTTCCTCATTGCCTCGACACAACCACAGAGATTGTACACAACTTCCTGAAAAGCAGAGACACCTTGCTGATCCAGTTATGACCATGGAGGACACCCTCGAGCACTCTACCTGTTTTGTCATGGACCCTGTGGCCAGTGCTAACCTTTCTGTGCTTTGTGTTTCAGTTTTGCCTGACCTAGCCTTGCCTGTTCCACTAGATATGCCCTGGGAGTCCTCTGTCTCGTCTGCTCTACTATGGTGGTCTTCTGTCTCACCTGATATGCTATGGTGGTCTTCTGCTCTGCCGTGGAAGTCGTCTGCCCAGCCTGCACCACACTGGCTACCTGCTCAGCCTGCACTACCCTGGCCACTGCTTCACGGTTTAGACTCACCTTTGCTCTACTGCCCAGGTCCGCCAGTGTCCAATGACCTTCTGCTCCATGGTCCAGGTCCACCACTGCACAATGGCCCAGCTCTGCCACTGCACCATGACCCTCTGATCCACGGCCCAGGTGTGCCAGTGCACCAGGACCTTCTACTCCACGGCCCAGATCCACCATTGCTCCACTGCCCAGGTCTGTCATTGTTCCATGGCCCTAGTCCGCCAATGCACCATGACCCACTGCTCCACAGTCCAAGTCCACTGCTATGCAATGATCCAGGTCCAGTTCCCCTTCTAGGGGCCCTCCATCCCGCCCCTAGAGCTCCTCCACTCCATCACCGCTCTTGACTTTTTGTTGTTTTTTGGGGTTGTTGTTTTTTTCAGGTGGTGTGTTAGGGCAGGGGGGTGGTGGTGTCACATGGTTTAGGGTTTTGTTTCAGTTTCCTGTTTGTCATGTGATTCCTCGTTCCCTCATGTGATCTTGCTATGTGCTTCCCCTTTGAATGTGTCATGTTTTGTAAAGTAAAAAGTATGAATATTGTCATATAAGTTATAGGGACAAGGTCATTCCCTGAAGCATCATATTTGTTTTATTTTTTATTTTAAAAGTTAGTTTTTTTCTTATTTGTTTAATGTATGTGTACCTTTTTATAACATTATATATTAAGAAATTATTTGAACTATAACATTTACAGTTACCAACCTATAACTATGTCACTATATTTCTTTTTGGAGTAAAATTCAGACTGTATTTATTTGACCAAAAAGCCAGTGTCTTCTTAAGCCTGACTACTGCCAGCCCGACTTGTGCAATGACGTTAAGTATTTTGAAGAATACTGTACAGTAAGTATTCTGTTGTCCAGCTGTGTTCTCTCTGTCTTTCCTGTCTGGACACTTGCAGACACACATGGAAAATTAGAACATCAGCATCCTGAAGATCACTGGAAAGATTCTCAATGCGAGTTCCATGAACAACTCCAGCATTGACCCACTTTGAAGTGTTTACTGAGAGATTTGTCTCCTTGTGGATTTCTGTTGAGTATCATTTCCTCTTTTCATCTCACCTACATAAGTTTACAGTGACGTTAGTGGATATATTCCCTACGCACAGGAAAGTCTACAACCTCAACTGCGTCTGTGCCTTGGTGTCTGACAACGCCAGACACTTCCAGTTTCATAATTTCCAGCCATTTTCCTGGCCTGGATGCTTTGGAGACAGACAAATCTAGCTGTAGACAAGGATTATATTGTAATCCAACTGAGTAAATTAAACCACATTTTATGAACAAAACTAATGTTGATTCTTCTGATCTTGTCAACAGCTTTACAGGGTTTCCTCTCCTTAGCATAAGTTATTATTTCTACCTGATCTGACATTTAAAAATAACTTTTACTTGCAAAACCTAATGCTGTCAGGTTACTTTAGTCATACAAAAAACTGTAAAAAAAAAAAAAATAAATAAATAGATTTGTAAAGTAAAAAGTATGAATATTGTCATATAAAGGTCATTCCCTGAACCATCATATATATATATATATATTCACATACATGCATACATACATACATACAGTGGGTACGGAAAGTATTCAGACCCCCTTACATTTTTCACTCTTTGTTATATTGCTGCCATTTGCTCAAATCATTTGTTCATTTTTTTCCCTCATTAATATACACACAGCAACCATTTTTAGGTCTCTCCAGAGATGCTCAATTGGGTTTAAGTCAGGGCTCTGGCTGGGCCATTCAAGAACAGTCACAGAGTTGTTGTGAAGCCACTCCTTCATTATTTTAGCTGTGTGCTTAGGGTCATTGTCTTGTTGGAAGGTAAACCTTCAGCCCAGTCTGAGGTCCTGAGCACTCTGGAGAAGGTTTTCATCCAGGATATTCCTGTACTTGGCCGCATTCATCTTTCCCTCGATTGCAACCTGTTGTCCTGTCCCTGCAGCTGAAAAACACCCCCACAGCATGATGCTGCCACCACCATGCTTCACTGTTGGGACTGTATTGGACAGGTGATGAGCAGTGCCTGGTTTTCTCCACACATGTCGTTTATAATTAAAGCTAAAAAGTTCTATCTTGGTCTCATCAGACCAGAGAATCTTATTTCTCACCATCTTGGCAAACTCCATGCAGGCTTTCATGTGTCTTGCACTGAGGAGAGGCTTCTGTCGGGCCACTCTGCCATAAAGCCCAGACTGGTGGAGGGCTGCAGTGATGGTTGACTTTCTACAACTTTCTCCCATCTCCTGACTGAATCTCTAGAGCTCAGCCACCGTGATCTTTGGGTTCTTCTTTACCTCGCTCACCAAGGCTCTTCTCCCCCGATAACTCAGTTTGGCTGGATGGCCAGCTCTAGGAAGGGTTCTGGTCGTCCCAAACGTCTTCCATTTAAGGGTTATGGAGGCCACTGTGCTCTTAGGAATCATAAGTGCAGCAGAATTTTTTTTGTAACCTTGGCCAGATCTGTGCCTTGCCACAATTCTGTCTCTGAGCTCTTCAGGCAGTTCCTTTGACCTCATGATTCTCATCCACTGTGAGCTGTAAGGTCTTATATAGACAGGTGTGAGGCTTTCCTAATCAAGTCCAATCAGTATAATCAAACACAGCTGGACTCAAATGAAGGTGTAGAACCATCTCAAGGATGATCAGAAGAAATGGACAGCACCTGAGTTAAATTAAATATAGAGTGTCACAGCAAAGGGTCTGAATACTTAGGACCATGTGATATTTCAGTTTTTCTTTTTTAATAAATCTGCAAAAATGTCAACAATTCTGTGTTTTTCTGTCAATATGGGGTGCTGTGTGTACATTAATGAGGAACAAAAATGAACTTGATTTTAGCAAATGGCTGCAATATAACAAAGAGTGAAAAATTTAAGGGGGTCTGAATACTTTCTGTACCCACTGTGTGTGTGGGTGTGTATATATATATATATATATATATATATATATATATATATATATATATATATATATATATATATATATATATATATATATATATATATATATATATTTATTTTTTTTTTTTTTTTTATTATTATTTTAAAAGTTACTTTTTTCTTATTTGTTTAATGTATATGTACCCTTATATAACATTATATATTAAGACATTATTTGAACTATAGGCAACATTTTTTCCAGATGCTTATCAAGCTGAGTCGTGATACTCATTTAATTATATCTAAGTACCACCTCATATGGTTCCCATTACAATGCATGTCATTATCAGCAATGCACTGATTTAGCCACACACAATTCACATTGGTTTCAAAAAATGCAGAGAGAGCTGACTAAACAAAATAAACTAAAACACTGTAAAACTTTGCAGGTTGGCTTATGTTTATGTTCACAGTGAAACACAGAGTAGCAAAACAATTCATATGATCACAAACCTTGGTCAACCAGTAAAAAACTGTGATAGTAAGCCAGCTTCTTCATTTTAATGAATAGCTTTATTAATAATTATTGGTGTTAAGCCCTTAACCATTCACTCTATCTTTGAGATTAAGTCACTTGACCCTAGATATATTGAATATTCACTGTACATATTTGATGATTTTTCTGGATAAAGTTATTGTGAATCTAGCAATGATTCAGTGAGGTTTTTAGAGTAATTTCATGATTCTTCTCTTTGTGTTAGGAAAGAAAAATGACTTTAGCATTGGTAAGCAGTATTAGGGAAGGCAATGCAGTACAATATAAATGATGTTTATTGAACAACCAGAGAGATATAGCAGAGTGCAGGTAAGTGAATGCAGATAATGTTCTTAGCAGATGGCTATCAAGGCAGTGATACTTGTCTTGATCTTCTCTCCAGGATTCGTAGATGCGGGCAGGTGTGGAACAGATGACACACGGAGACAACTCACTGAAGACACAGAGAACACAAAGGATCTTGGAAGACAATGGAGACAGGTAAGTAGTCCTTACGGTAAGCATAATAGGAAGTATGTCTTAACGAGACCGAACAGTGACTGAGTGCTCTGAGGTGGTGATGAGTGCTGATGAGTGTCAGGTGTTGCTGGTTAATACTCAGGAGAGGGAGTATGATGTGATTGGTTGAGTAAAGAGCCTTGCGTGTCTGTGACCAACGTTGTGGTGGTCGACCTCGGCCGCATGGAGCAGGGTGGTTTGGATGTCTGGAATGGAAGTCATCGAGGAGACTGGGATCTAGAATATCATTTCTGGGGACCCATGACCCACTTACCTGCACTCAGACCTTCTGTCCTGGCTGGTAATTGGGTGCTTGGGAACGCCGAAGGTCTGCTGTCGTCCTGCACCTGCGTAGGGCCCGCTGGAGTTGGAGATGAGCTGAGTCTCAGACCCTCTTGCTCTCCCAGAACCAGTAATCTACTGCAGGGACGTCCAATGGTTCCCCACCCCAGGGATACAGTGGGGGTTGGAAACTGAGTACGCATTGGAACGGGGTGAGACCAGTGGTGGACAGATGGAGGGAGTTCTGGGCGTACTCGGCCCAACCCAGAAACTGGTTCCAGGAGTCCTGGTGGCCGTGACAGAAGGTATGTAGGAAATGGCCGATCTCCTGAATCTTCCTCTCCGTCTGCCCGTTCGTCTGGGGATGGTAGCCAGAGGAGAGGCTTACTTAGGAGCTTGTAGAAGGATTTCCGTACTCTGGAGGTGAACTGTGTACCACGGTCAGATACAATATCTTTGGGCAGTCCATAATATCTGAACACATGGTTTAAACATGAGCTCCGCTGTATCCATAGCTGTTGGTAATCCAGGCAAGGGAATTAGTCGACAGGACTTGGAGAATCGATCCACAACCACCAAAATGCAGGTGCAACCGTTGGAGACTGGAAGATCTAAAGTCAACTCCTAGGTGTGACCATGGGCGATTTGGAACGGGCAGAGGTTGGAGTTTCCCAGAGGGAAGATGTCGCGGGCTCTTGGAGATGGCACATTCCCGGCAGCTCTGTACATACCTTCTGATGTCGGATGCCATGTTGGGCCACCAGAAGCACTGTTTAAGCAGCGAAAGGGTTTCATTGACCCCTGGATGGCCAGTGCTCAGTGAAGTGTGCGTGGAGTGAATGAGGGGAGTGCGCCGTGTCCGTTGGATGTACTGTATTCCTGCGGGCAATCTCCCGGTTCCCGATGTTGTAGTTGACCTCCGCTGGGTTGAGCTTATGGGAGAAGAAGGCACATGGATGGAGCTTACGTGGATTCCCCTGCTGCTGTGACAATACCGCTCCCACTCCTGTGGTTGAGGCGTCCACCTCAACGATGAATGGGAGGTCTGGATCGGGATGGGCCAGGACTTTCACTCGTCCCCCTCACGTATTCTGCGCTGCTGAGGTCCAACTTGGTGGACACAGTGGCGCCGCGTAGTTGTTCCAACGCTGCTGGGACGTGAGGAAGTGGATACCTGAATTTAATGGGGATCTTGTTCAGGGGATCTTGTTCTGTAATTTGATACAAGGCCACAAGCCTCCGTCCTTCTTTGCCAGGAAGAAAAAGCTTGAAGCAGCAAGGGAAGTAGACGTGCGGATGTAGCCTTGTGATAGTGCCTCGTTGATATACTCCTCCATGGCCTTCTCCTCAGGGATTGACAGTGAATAGATCTTTCCTCTGGGCACTGGCTCACCTGGGATGAGGTCAATGGTACAGTCCCATGGCCGATGAGGAGGCAGTTTGGAGGCTTTCTTCGGACAGAAGACATCGCTGAAGTGGGAATAATATGCGGGGATATCCGTTGAACATTTCTTTAGTGGACTTTCCACGGAAGTAGCACAGACTTGGATATCATCGGAGCTCAGATGACTTGAAACAGGAAAATCAGGAGTACAGAGTTGGAATTCTTCGGAACTTGGAAGACTTGGAACAGGTTTCTCCAGGATTCGTAGATGCCGGCAGGCGTGGAACAGATGACACACGAAGACAACTCACTGAAGACACAAAGAACATGAGGGATCTTGGAAGACAATGGAGACAGGTAAGTAGTCGTTACAGTAAGCATAACAGGAAGTATACTGCGTTCCAAATTATTATGCAAGAGACAAATCAGTAAGATTTCTGTACAATAGATTTTAGTTTTTCTAAGAAAATGTTTGTTCGTTTATTTATCCATGTCTTTTTACATAACTGGTATCAATCTCAAACAAAATAATTTGCCAGATCTATGGAAACCCTACTTAGAGGTTGTTCCACATTATTAAGCAAATCACAGTTCTCGTGCAATATGGGGAGGAAGAAAGATCTTTTTGAAGATGAAAAGCATGAAATGGTGCAATGTTGTGCAAAAGGCATGAAAACAACTAATATTGTGTGAAACTGAATGGAGATTATCGAATTATCATAAGATTTGTGAGTGATTTAGAGCACAGCAGAGCTCGGTCAGATAAAGGCTTATTAATGAAAGTTCCTGTCAAAAAATTAATTGTATTAAAAGGGCAGCAATAAAAAAAGCCAGTGGTGAGCAGCAAACAGGTATTTGAAACTCCTGGTGTCTCTGGAGTCTCAAGATGCTCTCCATGCAGGCTGGTAGTTGTGCGTTAAGATGCATTTCAGCCACTCCAAACCAAACCTCATGAAGAGAAACATTTACAGTGGGTTTAGAAATACATGAAGACTCATTTTTAAATAGTTTTATTCACTGACCAATGCCGTACTACAATGGATGGTCTAAATGGATCGATTTCTGGATTGTTGGTGAATGGCCACCACGTTCCAACAAGACTGCGACGTCAGCAAGGAGCTGGTGGATGATGATTTGGGCTGGAATACTGGGAAGTGAGATGGAGGGTATTAAAATGACTTTTGCAAGATATGTGGAGTTCATAACTGGCCATTTTCAGCTATGGTATAAAAAGGAGGATAGTGCATAGTTCAATGCACTATGCACTATCCCATGCTGCAAAAAAACACCACAGCAATAAAACTGTTTGAAAATGTATTTCTACACCCACCGTAAATGTTTGTCTTTGTGAAGTTTGTTTAGTGGTGTCTTAAATGCATCTTTACGCACAACTGCCAGCCTGCATGGTGAGGTTCTCAAGACTCCAGAGACACCAGCAGCTTCAAATACCTGCTGCTCAACACTGGCTTTTTTATAGCTGCCCTTTTAATACAATACATTTTTTTGACAGGAACTTTCTTTAATAAGCCTTTATCTGACCGAGTTCTGCTGTGCTCTAAATCACTCACAAATCTTATGATAATTCGATAATCTCCATTCAGTTTCACACAATATTAGTTGTTTTCATGCCTTTTGCACATCATTGCGCCATTTCATGCTTTTCATCTTCAGAAAGATCTTTCTTCCTCCCCATATTGCATGAGAACTGTGACTTGCTTAATAATGTGGAACAACCTCTAAGTGGGGTTTCCATAGATCTGGCAAATTATTTTGTCTGAGATTGATACCAGTTATCTAAAAAGACATGGATAAATAAACAAACAAACATTTTCTTAGAAAAACTAAAATCTGAATGTTTATTGTACAGTGTAACACAGTTCGTAAATGTGGGAAGGAGGAGGCGGGAACCGGCGAACATTCAAACGTAACTTTAATGTAAAATAAACAAAGAACAAAACGAAAGTAATGCCGGCAGACCCTCACGGACGTCTGCCGGCCACACAAACATAATAAAACATAAAATAAACCGCAGCACCTGGGGGTAAGGACAGACGAGACGAGAGAAAGGAGACGGAAGCAAGGGGAGCGACAGGACGAGAGAGGGGAGAGAGGAAAAAGAAAAAAAAAAATTCTGGGTCCGGTTCCCAGACACACTGCCGCTCGGTCCTCAGCCTGCCGAGAAGCTTTTCCTAGCGGTGCCACATGCGATGGCACTGGACGCTTGGTGGACGGCCCGATCCTCGACCGCCTCCTGGCGGCCGGCGATGGCTCCTCCGGCTGGGGGCAGCCGGCAGCGAGTCCCCAGTCACCTGCTCCTCCCCTTCATGGCGGACGGCAGCAGGCTCCGGCCCACGGCGGCGACTCCTCTGCTCCCTCCTGGACGGCAGCCGCCCCACCTCGTCCCAGGAGCACGGCATCCGGGTCTCCGTCCCACCTTTCACTAGGCTCCAGCACCACCGCCTCGGGCAGCCTCTCGCGGTCTTCACTCCCGCGCTGCCCGAACTCCGCAGCACCGCGATCCCCCTCAGCAGCGAGGGCTCTCCGACAGCATGTCCCTCCTTCCTCCCGGGTCTCGGCACCAATGTAACACAGTTCGTAAATATGGGAAGAAGGAGGCGGGAACCGGTGAACATTCAACGTAACTTTAATTTAAAATAAACAAAGAACAAAACGAAAGTAATGCTGGCAGACCCTCGCGGACGTCTGCATAATAATTTGGAACGCAGTGTATGTCTTAACGAGACCGGACAGTGACTGAGTGCTCTGAAGTGTCTTTTATGCTGCGGTGGTGATGAGTGCTGATGAGTGTCAGGTGTTGCTGGATAATACTCAGGAGAGGGAGTGCGATGTGATTGGTTGAGTGAAGAGCCTGGCATGTCTGTGAGAATTGCATTGTTACGTTACTTTTTCTCTGTGGGCTGAGTTTGTTTGTTTGTTTATCTGTTTGTTTTTTGTTTGTTTTAAAAAAAGTTATGTGAAGCACCGGCTGGTGTCAGACTCCTTGTGTATTTAAAAATCCCACTGGATTATTACAATTTTTGGCAAAACAAATGTTTGGAAATGTGAACTGATATTTCCTACTGACACACTACAGCAAAAGACATAAATAACTGGCTTAAAACCTTTTTGGGGGATGAAAATACTGACGTGCCTAAGACTTTTGCACAGTACTGTACATTATGAACCCAAACATTTACAACATTATGTTAACCTTGTAAAATCCCTCCAATCACCTCTCCTCTTAATTAGCTAGAGGCATTCAAATGTAGTTTAGACACAAAGAGTCAAGTGTTATGTGATCTTGAGGTGAACAAATGCACCTCAGACACCTCAGTACTGCCACAAACAGACTCAGCACTGAGCCTCACATTTGCAAACACACACTCACCCACATGGAAGTGCATGTGCCACAGAAAGGCTGCAAAGGTAAGTTCAGACTTCAGTTTATCCACTTAATATAATACCTGCAAGCTAGTTAAGATGTCACAGCTCATACACTTGCATGTTGTGGAGGCATGTGAGACGGAAAGCTCATCAAAGCTCTCACACAGGGCTTCACCAATGCCCTGTACTACAGAATAAACGTCTCCCATTCTGAGAATGACGTCACTTCTGTCATTATGTGATGCACGATGCTTCAGCTCTAATTGTGACAGGAATGTCTTAAAGGATTAGTTCCCTTTCAAATTAAAATTTTCTGATAATTTACTCACCCCCATGTCATCCAAAATATTCATTTTCTTCTTTCTCCAGTCGAAAAGAAATTAAGGTTTTAGATTAAAACATTCCAGGATTATTCTCCTGATAGTAGACTTCAATTGGCCCCAAATGGTTGAAGGTCAAAATTACAGTTTCAGTGCAGCTTCAAAGGGCTCTACGCGATCCCAGACAAGGAATAAGGGTCTTAACTAGTGAAACGATCTGTCATTTTCTCGAAAAAAAATTAAAAAGTTATATATGTTTTAACCATAGACTAATTCCCAAGGTAACCCACTCTAAAAATGCTGTTTCAACCCATGTTTGGGTCAAATGTGGACAAACCCAAACATTTGATTTAAATTTGTGACCCTGGATGACAAAACCAGTCATAAGGGTAGGACATAATAGGACAATATTTGGCCGAGATACAATGAAAATCTGGAATCTGAGGTTGCAAAAAGATCTAAATATTGAGAAAATCGCTTTTAAAGTTGTCCAAATGAAGTCCTTAGCAATGCATATCCACTCACAAAAATATTTTTTTGATATATTTACAGTAGGAAATTTACAAAATATCTTCATGGAACATGACCTTTACTTAATATCCTAATGATTTCTGGCAAAAAAGAAAAATCGATAATTTTGACCCATACAATGTATTGTTGGCTATTGCTACAAATATACCCGTGCGTCTTATGACTGGTTTTGTGGTCTCTTTTTAAATTTTAGTGCTATCAGAAGATGAAAATAACTAGTCTAAGCCTGATTAATCTCATAATTTTTGTATTTTTTTTTTTTAAATAAAACAATTTAAACTTTATATTTCACAATGTGACTTTTTATCAGGGTTATTTTAACATTATTTATATACTATTATAGTATTTATTAATATTTTGAATTAGCTTTTATTTTTCAGTTTTCATTATTTTTAGTTCAAGTATTAGTGTATATGTGCTTTTATTATTATTATTTATTTGTTTACGCAGGAAACAGGCTTTCACAGAAGATTAAATATAGATCATCAGTTTGTGAGGATGAGAGTTTTATGACTCATGGGTTATATTCATACTTGTCGAGATTCAGTACATTAAATCCCTCAACACAAAGACTAAGGCCCAGTTTCACAGACAGGTCTTAGACTAAGCCAGGATTAGGCCTTAGTTCAATTAGGTCATTTAAGAAACTTTTATAAACGTGCCCTAAAAAACATTACTGATGTGCATCAAGAAACAAAACAATGACACTGGAATATTTTAACATACACTATATTTCCAAAAGTATTGGAACAAATCATTGAATTCAGGTGTTCCAATTACTTCCATGGCCACAGGTGTATAAAACCAAGCACCTAGGAATGCAGACTGCTTCTACAAACATTTGTGAAAGAATGGGTCGCTCTCAGGAGCTCAGTGAATTCGAACGTGGTACCCTGATAGGTTGCCACCAGTCCATTTGGATTATGGTGTTGGGTTGTTTTTCAGGGGTTTGGCTTGGCCCCTTAGTTCCAGTGAAAGGAACTCTTAATGCTTCAGCATACCAAGACATTTTGGACAATTTCATGCTCCTGACTTTGTGGGAACAGTTTGGGGATGGCCCCTTCCTGTTCCAACATGACTGTGCACCAGTGCACAAAGCAAGGTCCATAAAGACATGGATGAGTGAGTTTGGTGTGGAGGAACTTGAGTGGCCTGCACAGAGTCCTGACCTCAACCCGACAGAACATCTTTGGGATGATTTAGAGCAGAGAGTGCGAACCAGGCCTTCTCGCCAACATCAGTGCCTAAACTCACAAATGCGCTTCTAGAAGAATGGTCAAAAATTCCCATAAACACACTCCTAAACCTTGTGGAAAGCATTCCTAGAAGAGTTGAAGCTGTTCTAGCTGCAAAGGGTGGGCCAACTCCATATTAAACCCTACGGATTAAGAATGGGATGTCATTAAAGTTCATGTGCACGTAAAGGCAGGCATCCCAAAACTTTTGGCAATAAAGTGTATGTCAGTGCAAGTTGCTTTCAGTTTCATGTGTAATTTGGATTTTATTTATAAAAATATAACAAAATAATATTAAACTGACAGTATTTACTAATACTGATGATAGTATATTTTCTCCTCCGTGAGATTCCTCTGAAAGCTTTTAGTTTTGGAACTCTTCTCCAGTGAGTTGATATTAGCTCTTTCCCTCGAGAAGGAAGAGATGGTTTAAACTGCAGTTTTTAAATATACCACCTTTCACACACTTAGCTTTCTGGCACACACACACACACATGAATATATTTACACATACACAATCCCGCAGTGTGTCCTCTCCATCTCTCTCTCACATACACATACATTGCACTTTAACATTGAGTTCTGGAGGAGGGGCTTGATTATTAAAGCTCATATGAGTTAAAATAGTGCAGCACAAAATGGTCCACAAGGGGGCACTATAGAGAAACAAGAGAGAACCTGGTGGCTATGTTATGAAACTGATGAATGAAAAGACACCTGTGTGTTGTAATAAATTTACAACACCTCCGCTGTTTGAAAATGACCTCAACATATAGCTTTGAACGTATAACAGTATAAAAGTAGGCTATTACCTACTTGAATTGGTTTTTTTTTATTGCTGTTGTTAGTTAACGTTTAGTGAATTGCCATTTCATTGTGCCCTTCATAATTACCTAATGATTAAAATGATCTTCACTTATATTTTCAGCATTTCCATTACATCTTTTGAAGTGTCTGATTTTATAAGCATATATTGGCTAGAGACTGTCATTATCCAATCAGGAAATTATATATATATATATATATATATATATATATATATATATATATATATATATATATATATATATATATATATATATATATATATATATTTTTTTTTTTTTTTTTTTTTTTTTTTTTTCATCATCTTCACAAAGGCTACTATTAACTAACATCCTCAGGTAATCCCTGTGTTTAGAGAGACTCATGACTATTTTATAATTTTCATAAAATCTGTTTATGGTTGACCCAGAAACCTTTTTTCTGAGATGACTCACAATTAGAACTGATATTTTTAAAAACAACTATTTTTATATATATCGGAGAAACAAAATCCAAAGTAAATATAATATTTCAGTTCAAAATAGCACATTGAGATGAATTAAAAGAAATTAAACCGCACAATTAAAAGGATTTTAAAATGAACATTTTTTTTTTTTTCCCCTCCTATATAAAACGTAATTTCTTTTATATTTTATGTCTTTGGAAAATAAAACACCCACATGAAAGGCTCTGGAAACCTCTGTTCCTTGGATTGACTTTTTTATATAATATTCAAATTTTGTGCTTAGTGTTTCAACTTGAGCAAAGGCTGTATAATTCATAAATGACACAAACACATGAGTTTAAACAGTTTTGGTAGAGAAAAGAAACCAGAACTAGCACCCAACCGTGACATTTTTACCGTAGCTTTTCAAGGTCTTCTGCGACTGTAGCATCCATCCAAGAAAGTGTTATTTTGAGGTATGATTCAATTAATTTACCTGAAAACCAACCCTGTGCCCATTAAACCACCCAGTGAAAGTTCCCAGAAAGCATGGTGAGAGATTTGACTGTTTATTTGGTACACAAGACACCTGTGTCGGAGCCCTCATTGGACAGAGAGAGAGAGAAAGAGAGAGAGAGAGAGAGAAAGGGATTACCTTTATTGCCGATATATTAAAGTCCAAACTACTGTAAGTGCTTGTGCTTCAAAGCATTGATAGGATTCTTTTATACAGCATTTATATACAGCGTCTATACAAGAGACATTCATGACTCTCATGAAAGCAGGAGGTGTCCATGTCCGCCGTCACCCTCCCGATCCTTCCAGACTGAAACACAGACGATCAACAAACACAAAAAAGAAAGAAACACACATACACACTCGCACATAACACCACAGTCAATGAGTAGAAAAAGCATGCGTATACGTCGGGGAATCGCTTTCGTCGCAATGACAATAGTTTATTCTACATCTTGAAGCGCTATGTTCACCTGGCCAGAGCAGACGGGATCCAAGGAAACTAATGAACACAAATGTCACCATAACATCTGAATTGAGATGAAGAGAAACTCGTACAGCCCAGCTCCCTGTTTTCTCCCATTTCAATTGATACCGAGAGAAACAACAATTTTTAACAGCACAATCTGAAGTAGCGCTACATGGAAAGTAATAACTGAGTACATTCTAGCATACAAGCTTTTGTTAATTGTTAACCCCTTGCTGCCCGCTCCACAGGCCAGCGAAAAACATAGAAGAACATGGCTTAGGTCCAGAAGATCCAAAACGGACCTTCGAAAAAGATCATTTCAGCTGGGCGATTTGCGCTGTTGGATATTCTAAGTGGTCATGGCTTTACTTTATTTCATTTTCTTTCTTTTGCAAAACTTCTCAAAATCATACATTTCCTTTTTTATAAACTGCACTTATAGCAACACAATATGTATTTTCAGTACAATACTGATATGCATTTGGCTATTTGAAAGTATCATGTGACATCTGTCCAGTAAAGTGCATGTTGAAAATGGAATTGTAGTTTATTTTTCGAGTTAACTGAGATATGACATTCAGACTAAGTTATGTGCTTGAAAGGATTAGGTCAGACAGGAAGGGGCGGGATGAAAACAGTGACTGAGCCGTCTGATTGGACGCTCTATTTCTTCCTGTAGTTGCCCAGTTGAATGGCCGAGCGGTCAAAGACGCAGCGGAAGGTGATCGGCTGGACCTCCCAATAGGGCACTGGATTACTGAACAGGCTAATGCCCGAGTACATGGCCTTCTTTGTATTATAGCCGGGTGGGCAGAAGTCCTCTGTTCCCACAGCAGCAATCTTGTTGGCGTGAAGGTAGATCACCTGTAATTCATGGGAATGACAGCATGACAATGTGCGACTTTAAGTCATAATGAAATCAAAATGGAATGAATTTACGCATAAACATCTTCTCTTTTTTTTTAAACACATATGCCCTCATATATGTTTAATCAAAATAACTCTCCCTTCCTCTTGGGGGCGACATATTTTCTTTTCTCTGATGATGTGTTTACTGGCACGAGGGTGGGACAACCTGTCACTCAACTGCAAAACCATCCAATCAACTCCCAATGGATAAAATTAATTCCCTTTCTTTTTTTTCTTATTCTAGAAGCCATCTCACTTGGATATATGATCTTACAAGGGAAAAAAAGGCTATGGCAACTTCGGTTTCATGCTGACTTTAAAGAAATGGTGTTAACTTGTGTGATATCTCTCACCTGAATGTATTTGTGTTCTGGCAGGCCGGTAGGAACAGTAGTGAGCGCGTTGTTGTCCAGGTGAAGTTCCCTCAGGTGAGGCACATTGGCCAGAGAACCGTTCTCCACCACGCTGATCTCATTATGGCTTAGACCAAGCCTGAAAAGTCATATTATTATTAATGAAAACTAAAATTAAAATGAAAGCCAAAAGTAAAACAAATGGCATTTTCTATGTTTTTGAAAGAAGTCAGATGACTGAAAATGCAGTAAAAACGGTATAATATTGTGAGATTTTATTACAATTTAAAATGACTTTCTATATAATTATGTATTTGAATATATTTTTAAATGTAATGTATTTCTCTGATGGCAAAACTGAATTTTCAGCATCATTACTCCAGTCGTCAGTGTCACATGATCCTTCAAAAATCATTTAAACATTTATTATTATTATTATCAATGTTGAAAAAAGTTGTGCTGCTTAATATTTTTGTGAATATCATGGTACATTTTTAATGAAAGTTCAAAAGAACAGCATTTATCTAAGATAGAAATCTTTTGTAACATTATACATTTCATTTTTGATCAATTTAATGCATCTTTGCTGAATAAAAGGATTAATTTCTTTAAAAACTGCATAAACATATACTAGAAAACTGCGAAAAACTAAAAATGAACAATAATAAAGTGAAAACTAAAGAAAAAAAAAAAACACAGATACATTCCCAGTGCTGTTTTGCTAAATGGAGAAACGATTCTACCTATATTATTCATTTCCCTCATCAAATATCAGAATTACGAGACTAACAGCAAAACAATCTTCCCGTCTTTGCATACAGCGGTTAGTGTTAGAGTCAAAACCCTTTTATAAGAACCCAGCTGTGATTCAGTCTCGGCATGTACAGTGGAAAATCTGTGTAATATGAATGTTCTAATTTCTCTGTGTGATCCAAAGCAAACTGATCCATGCAATGATGTCATGGTGTTTGAGTCTCACAAGGTGCGTGAGCCAACCATCACCTCCAACTAAGCTGTTCTCACGCAAATTCTAAACACATCTAACGAAATCTGAATTATTGTTTCCTCTGTTCTGCATCACACCTCCTGAGTCAGATTTTGCTGAGGTTTTCAGAGACATATTTAGCTGTTTCTGTGTCCAGCCTCATCAAGTCTGCCATGCAGGAAAATCAACTGGTTGTTTGCCTAACAAATGAGTAATATATTAAGAAGAAAGATGCATTTACTTGGACAGGTTCTTCAGGCCCTTCAGACTGTCTGCGGTCACTTTGGTGATCTTGTTTCCATCCAAGTGAAGCTCAAACAGAGAGCTGGGCAGACCTGGACATTTTTGACACAGATTAATGTGTATTGATTCATTGAAATGAAAGGGATATCCATCATTATTCACAATAGGGATGATTCTGTACCTTTGGGAATGGTAGTGATGTTGGTGTCAGCAATTCGAATGTAAGAGACCCTCTTCAGATCAGCAAAAGCTCCATTATCAACTCCAGAGCTGCTCAGAGGGTTAGAGCCAAGCTCTGGAATGGGACAGAGGCAAAATGTGCATTAGTTCATGGTTAGCTATACATAGAAAATGAATATTTGAAAATTAATAGAATATTTTTACACTGCTAATTTGATGGTGATTGATGTTTTTATTTGTGCTATTTCCTTTGAAAATAAAATAAAATAAAATAAAAAATCAGACTCAGACCGAGCCTGCATATACATAATATTTATAAAACTGATGATTGATATTTTAATTTATATATGTGCTATTCCTTTCAGTGCAGGAAAAATAAAATAAAATAAAATAAAATAAAATAAAATAAAATAAAATAAAATAAAATAAAATAAAATAAAATAAAATAAAATAAAATAAAATAAAATAAAATAAAATAAAATAAAATTAAATTAAATTAAATTAAATAAAATAAAATTAAATTAAATTAAATAATAAAAAATCAGACTCAGACCGAGCCTGCATATACATAATATTTATAAAACTGATAATTGATATTTTAATGTATATATGTGCTATTCCTTTCAGTGCAGGAAAAATAAAATAAAATAAAATAAAATAAAATAAAATAAAATAAAATAAAATAAAATAAAATAAAATAAAATAAAATAAAATAAAATAAAATAAAATAAAATAAAATAAAATAAAATTAAATAAAATTAAATAATAAAAAATCAGACTCAGACCGAGCCTGCATATACATAATATTTATAAAACTGATAATTGATATTTTAATGTATATATGTGCTATTCCTTTCAGTGCAGGAAAAATAAAATAGATAAAACAAAATAAAATAAAATAAAATAAAATAAAATAAAATAAAATAAAATAAAATAAAATAAAATAAAATAAAATAAAATAAAATAAAATAAAATAAAATAAATAAAATAAAATAAAATAAAATAAAATAAAATAAAATTAAATTAATTAAATTAAATAATAAAAAATCAGACTCAGACCGAGCCTGCATATACATAATATTTATAAAACTGATAATTGATATTTTAATGTATATATGTGCTATTCCTTTCAGTGCAGGAAAAATAAAATAGATAAAATAAAATAAAATAAAATAAAATAAAATAAAATAAAATAAAATAAAATAAAATAAAATAAAATAAAATAAAATAAAATAAAATAAAATAAAATAAAATAAAATAAAATAAAATAAAATAAAAAAATCAGACTCAGACCGCGCCTGCATATACATAATATTTATAAAACTGATGATTGATATTTTAATTTATATATGTGATATTCCTTTCAGTGCAGGAAAAATAAAATAAAATAAAATAAAATAAAATAAAATAAAATAAAATAAAATAAAATAAAATAAAATAAAATAAAATAAAATAAAATAAAATAAAATAAAATAAAATAAAATAAAATAAAATAAAATAAAGGGTCAAGAAAACAAAAGGTGTTGATTCAAAAAGCCATGAGTAACAATGAATTTTTACTCCAAAAATAAAGTATAAATTGAGCAAGTAAAATAAATTAATGTTATAGAATAAATCACAATTGCAATAAGTTTGTAAACCGACATCTATGGTCATCTTATTACAAAAAAGAAAAAAAAAAAGATAAAATAGTAAAATAGTCTAGTCAGGCTCAGCACAGACAAAAGTTCCTACCCATGACGATGACATTGGCCATGCCGGCGAAGGAGGACTTCTTTATCTTGTTAATCTGGTTCTCGTGAATGCGCAGCTCCTGGAGGCTTTTCGGCATGTTAGCAGGAACGTCCTTCAGAAGGTTCTTGGACAGGTAGAGTCTCTCCAGATTGATCAGAGAGGAAAAGGCCTTGGCATGAATAATGGTGATCTTATTGTTGACCAGGATGAGTGTCTAAAAAAAAAAAAAAAAATCAGGAACTTTATGGCTTTAAAGGTAACTTAACTTTAATTATAGTAGTTATCAGTGTTTAAATGTTTTGGTCTTTGTGTTTAAATCAGTAATATGCCTTTCACCCCTGATATTTAGTCATAAAAAGGTCCCTAGCTACTTTCTATAATCTATATAACATTCCAGCACATACAAATCTTCATTTATTTTCACTGTGATAATTAAATAGCGATGGCTCACATAGCATTTTGGCACCATTTTCTCACTTTCTGTTCTGTTTGCATTCATCTCTCATTGGCGCCTAACAGATCCAGGCTCCGTGTGGATGTTGAGCTTGGAAAGCGAGAAATAGCAAAGGGCCCTCGATGGGAGGCTGTATATTTATTGAAGTTCAGGAGGCTGAACAATGGATCCGCTCCAAAATTGAATCATTACACTTGTGCACCTGGGAATGACACATTTCTCACACTGAGAGCTGTTTTCTGGAAAGGGATGGATTGGAAACACAGAGGATTTCACATTCCGGATCATGAGTTTCCCTCAAGCGCTATTCTGTAAAGTGTATCTGAAGATCTCCAGAGAATTTTTGCAGTGTTTTCGAAAAATAGGAGCAGACATTTGCCTTCAAAAATCGCTGTGGTTGCAACGCATAGTTTTAGCACCCTTCTCTGGAGTGCTGCTCAAGCATTTGTTTTTGGGAAAAGAATTGCTTTTAGTGTAGAATTTCTTCTATGTAAAACGAGGCTCACAAATGGCTTTGATTTGAAAATTTGGACATTATGTTCTCTTTATTAAATAGCTGGTTTCAGGGACATAGCAAAAATATCACGCTGTCACTTCCAGTTATCAGGATGAGAGGAGCCAATTGGTTTTAAAATGAGTGAAATAGGATTTGTCCTGTGAGGACTTTAAGGGGGATTGAGAAATGTCATTGCTTCTACGATCCAATTTAGGGAATTAAAGAAAATGTGGTTAAAAAAAGAGAACAAGCGAAAGAGAGAGTAATTGAATATCTCACTTGGAGAAACTTCAGGCCTTTGAAGTCATTTTCTTTGATCTCTGAGATCTTGTTGTTCTGCAAATCCAGGAGAGTGGTATCAAGTGGAATTTTTTCTGGAACGTTCTTCAGACCTGAAAAACACAAGTAGTAAGAAAAATGACACTGATGAAATGGGATATGAGCTGATCTGGGCTTTTATGGCTAGATTCTACTTTGAAATCAAATCAACTGTAGACATATGGATCCTGATCCAACACCAACACAACACACTCATTTGCTAAAAACAACAACAAAATCCTTCAAGGGTAAATCCTGGTACTAAATCGAGCAGCTACATTCCTGGATAATGTTTAAATGGCAGAAAGAATGTGAATGGTGGACTGGTCTTGGTTTTGGATGAGCTCCAGTTGTCACTGTATAGACGTTTCTATGAACTTTAATGAGCTACCATTCTACTTGTGTAATAAGAGAAGCATTCCTAAGAAATGTCTGCATGGACCAAGGCTAAAACTTAATTGTAAATAAATTCTCATATATCTTTCTCATAATATCATTCCTACAGAATTGCATGAGTTAATTTATTTGGTCTGAGACGTCAGGTACAACTCTAAAACAGTGTAAACATTGAAAATAGCATCAAAATAAATTGGGGGAAAAAAGAGGGCTCCATAAATGAATGATGAATGTGCAGTTGGACTTTGGACCAATCAATTGTAAGGGCCAGAGCTTAAGTAACACAGTGAAAAAAAAGGGTTGGAGTGCAGCATATCAGTGAGTTATGATGATGGGTCACATAAGTTTTAGTGTTTCGAAACAGCTCTGAAAGTTCATTGAATTGATCATAGACAGCTGTTATGCCAGATATCTCACAGTTTTTCTTGGAAGGATTATAAATGCTGTACGATGCTGTCAATAGCAAAAGCTGACATAACTTTTCCACACAAGGGGAATTTGATTTTGCCAACATTGGACAATATGACACAGCTTTCATTTAATGTGCTGCAAACCAAGCTACATGGAAGCAAAAAAGTATCAATATTTAGGAATGTCTTTGCATTATATAGCAAAAATATCGAAAACAAATTACATTTATTTTAGCACAAACACACTTTGTTTGAATCAAAACATTTCCCAAAAAAAAAGTTTGCTCAGAAACTTGGCATCATTAACAAATTAAATTTAAAAGCCAAAAAGCTTTTTGGGTCCACTTAACAGTATATCATAGCGTTCAAACATAGGAAAAATAAGGTAAACACACATTCACATACATAAACATAAATATATCTGCTCTACCAACTCTAAAAGCTCTTTAGACAGAACCTCACACAAACATTGTTTGGTTTTGTTTTGCGGTGAGTTTCCTCATCAGTGCATGTGTATAAACAGTTTAAGAATATGTCCCTGTTAATTATATAACCACAGGACAGAGGACACAGAGATCACAGTTGGACATATCACTGCTGCTGAGATGTCTCACACATGGTCCTTTCGTTCTCCTCTGTTTAGTCTCATTTCTACATTTCACCCAAAACCTCAGTAATCAGTGTAGGTCAAAAAGTGTGTTATTATGGAATATATTATCAGTATATAATCCAAAAAGCAGTAATAATAACATCATAAAATCTTTGGGGGAGAAGCACAATCAGGGTTCATTTTAACATTTAACCCAAATGGCAATAAGATATTCAGGACGTGCAGCTCATTGGCAACCCTTATAGAACAAACACATGAAACTATTCAAAAACAAACTGTTCTTTGTGGTAAAAAATATTATTTAACCACTGAAATCAGCAACTCAATCAAAATCAAGAGCAGAGAACAACACAAAACCATCATTAACAGGCCCACGGATGCTAAACTCATTTCTTTCATTTCTGCTAGTTTTATTGGTGAGAAGAATAAAAACTTGAGATGCCATTTTATCCCCAAGATTCTCATCATGTAAGTCACTCTTCCATGTTTCTCTACACTCAAAAAATAGGGTCTTTTGCACTGGAGGAACCTATTCATAGTTCCTAGAACTAATGGCAGAAGTACCCACTTTTTGGCGTGTTCACACCGCAGCAAATTTAGTTAGGAAAGTCTTTTGGTGAAACCAAATTATCTCCTATTTCAGAATAGGGTCTTCCAGACGAGGTTGGACGTGTGAAAATCCCAAATTAAATGTCCCACTTCAGACTTAAGTGAGTTCCAGGCAATCGGACGTCACATTCACATGCTGACCACATGACACAACACAACGAGATCATATTGTACATGATGTCACCATGACATAATGAGAGCATATAGTGTTTTTGTGTCAGTTATGGCAAAAACAGAATGAAAACATAAAATCGCTTTGAAAACAGCTGACGAAAAGCAAAAAGGTATAATTACATACACTTAATATCTAATGTTAAAGTTTGTTTTTACACTTATGCTCATTGGAAGCAGGACTTGCCGACATCTTGAAAGTGACATCAAATGAAGCATCTCGCTGAGGTTGGGGTTGATCGAGGTACCCCGAGTTTACAGGTCGAATATCCGGCTTTGAGTGGCATTCCGGTCTTCAAGAACTGTCTTCAAGAACTATCGTAAATTTCCTACTTCCCACTTGTGAAGTTGTGATTACAATCTTGACGCATTTAAGTGCTTTATTGTCGGAAGATCATGGAGGACACCGGGTTTTTTCTTGCCTATTTATCGGGAAAAAACTTATTAAAAGCCAAAATGACATTTAGCATCCCATTCACTGACAACCATATAAACATTCACCACATTATCTAGATAGTCTGTTTGCTGTCTCTTAGCTCTCCTTTTTGCTCTTTCCATCGCTTAAACTATACGTCTACATTCCATCTACATTATCATGAATCCCACGACACACAACAATAACACAGTTCAGATCATGGCGTCCCCCATTCTCAAGTTGTTGAATTTGTTGAATGATGGGCTTAAATGTTGACGTCGCTGTCAGCCATCTTACAACACTTCAGAGTTACTACTGGCGGTGCGAGTGCAACCAGGAAAATAACCCTAGGGGAACATTTAGTTCTTGGGGAACCACCCTGGTCGCTAGTTCCTATAACAACCCGGTGCGAAAGTCCCTAAGGAATAATGTACACTTCTAAAAAGAAATACATGTACTAAACTGATATCTAAAAGTGGATAGCAAGTAAAACACAAGCAGGCTCTTAATCAAACTTTCCTAGACAAACAAACTCAATTTTGCCATTGGTTGTTCTTGGGTCCTGGCATTATATCCAGGCGGTTTTCCCTGCAGCTGCAGAGCTGTATAAACTGGGTCACATATTTCACTGAAAAGAGGTGAAGTTAGATGGAGAACAGCCCTGTCGGCACACCTATCCCCTCTCCCTCCATTCTTTTCCAGGTCTGTTTCATGCCAAAAGAGCTGCGGAGCAGATGAGAGCTGGATGCCTCAACTATTTGGTCTTCTCTTATTTGCCCTTGTTGTCAATCCCATTTTTGTTCTCGTTCTTTCTCTGTCCATTTCAACTGGAGTTAAGTCTTAATGTTACGAAAGACTGGAATTGGCCCTTACTGAGAATTGCTGTTCTCGTTTTGCCTGGTCAACAGTATTTCTTTCCAAACAGACATTCTGCCTATCAAACAAACCTCTGAGTAATTTCCTGTTAGAAAAAGCTGTGCTAACTGAGACAATGTGCTTCAGCAACTCAATTACATTGCATTACAGGATAGAAGGGTGGAGAAATAAAAAGAGATCTGATGACACAGACAATAAAACTTAGTTAAAACTATCGCAGAACAATTTAGGAGGATCAGTCAACTCTTTGTAACTATATGTTAGTTTCTATTACTATTTTCTGTGTAAATCACAGTGATTTGGTGGACAGTGTAGCTTTTTCAGGAAGACATGTGGAAATCTTTGGAAGTAACTTTATAAAAGAACAGACTTTCTCAAGCATTAACAGACACACACACGCCTGGGGATTCAATTAGGAAAATGAGGCAGCCGTCTGGAGGTTAGTGCCTAGTCGTCTACGGAAGTGAGAGCAGTTAACAGCATATGAAAACATTTAAAGTGGTTTTGAAACGGTGACATTAGTAATTCGATGGTGACTCAACAATGGGCAGATCAAACAAAGAAAGAGATTTTGTTTATGGCAGCCTGGCCTTTGACAGTTTATGCCATGAAAAAACTGACATAAGGTGTAGGACAAAAAACACATTCAAGGAAAACAGTGAAAGTTATGAAATATATTATTTAGTCCTGTCGAATCGATTAATCGCGATTATTGATTATTATATACAGCTATGGAAAAAATTAAGAGACCACTCCTAGTTCAGAAATCAATGTTAAGTGGTCTCTTAATTTTTTCCATAGCTGTATATATATATATATATATATATATATATATATATATATATATATATATATATATGATATATAATAGATATATATATATAGATGCGATTAATTGCGATTAATCGATTTGACAGGACTAGTTTATAAAGACAAGTTTTGATGTTGGCTTGTTAAAGCCTTTATTTGAAAGTTTAAAATAATTTAAAACAAAGTTTGAATGTTTTGCAGGGGATTACTAGATGGTTGCTAGGGTATTCTGGGTGGTTGCTAAGGCTTTGCCAAGTTGTTCTGGGTGGTTCCAAATGTGCTGCTATGCAGTTCCTTAGGTGTTACTTTTCTATGATGTTATGAGTGTTTGCTAGCATGTTTCAGCATTAGTCTGAGTGGTTGCTAAGCATTTCAAAGTGGTTGCAAGGGTGTCTTGGGTGGTTGCTAGGCTGGTGTTTGAGAGTTACTGGTTTCTAGTTTCTGCTTTGAAGTTTGGTTTTGTAGGTCAGACAAATAGACAGATGGACAATCGGATAGACTGCTAGACAGTTTCTAGAGCTTTACAATGTTGTTCTGGATGGCTCCAAGTATGTTGCTTGGGTGTTGCTAAGGCATTGCTAGGGAGTTTCTATGGTGCAAAGGGTGGTTGCTAGTGTGTTGCTAGCGTATTCTAAGAGGTTGCAAGGGTGACCTGTGTGGTTGCTAGGGCGTTGCTAGGCAGTTTAAAGTTTTAAGGTTTTACAAGTCAGGCAAATAGACCATCAGATAAATTGCCAGATGGTTGCTACGGCTTTACAAGGTTGTTTTGGGTTGTTCTAAGCATGTTGCTAGGTGGTTGTTAAGGCATTACTAGGTGGTTTCTATGGTGTTCTTAGTGGTTTCTAATGTGTTGCTAGAACATTGTAAGGTGGCTGCAAGGTTGTCCTTGGTTTTCTCCTAAACAGATGCTTCAGTGTTCTGCATGGTTGCTAGGGCATTGCAAATCAGTTGCTTGGGTGTTCCGGATGGTTGCTAGGGTATTAAATTACAGTTTTTCAGATAGAGAAAGTACTTTCCAGTTTTTATAAACATTATGTAGGCTACCAGACAGTTAGCAAACAGACTGTGGCTGGTCTCTGGGTTTACTCAGAGTTTGTTATTGCCACTGATCATTTTACCATGTTGCCTAAAACCAGCCAGAAACATAGTGGTACTGGTTAAAAAAATATCACATAAAACATATGCAGCTTTCATCAAGCAGTCTAGTCTAGTGTCATAAAGTGTTTACCTAGATCAGAACACTGGGACACTCGCAGATGGCACTGGCATCGGAAGGGGCAGAAAGGTCCATCAGGTACAAAATCTAGATCAACTTCCACAGGTGGCAACTTAATGGGTGGTCTACGAGTGACAATCAAAGTATCATCTCCTGAGCCCGTTTCGTCCTCCATCATGAAGTCCATGAAGCCAGACTGACGGAAGGGAAGAGCCCAGCATACGGACACCAAAAGCAGGGAAAGACAGGCCGATTTCATGTTGCTGATGAAGGCCTGGAAGATAAAATGGAGAAGACAAGGGGTTAAAGGTGAGGGGTGATACGCTGGGTGGGTTAAAAGTCAAATGACAGATGTAGAGTGCATGAATGTGACTTGGCAATGTGGGTTATAACTAGGCAGAGGTCAGGGGTCAAATGTATGTTTGAGTTTAGAGGTCTCTGGTGGTTATGGCTGCAACTTTTTATGGTGTTAGACTGATGGTTAGATTTATACCACTAAATGCATTACTATATATTTAATAAAATAAGAAGGAGATAAATTACATTAAAAAACCTTGGAGGTTGAAATAAAAAGTATTTTTATTCATTTAGATTAACATTCTTCTTAAAAATGCTTTTTAATCACTACTGGCATTTGTAATGAAGGGAATGAAACCATCAAAAGAAATGCTGTAAACCAAACATTTTGCCTAGGACCTGAAAATATGATCTCCTTGAGAGGGACTCCCTTCAAATTGGCATAAAATATGGTATTGTTCAAAAGTTTGGGGCCAGAAATGTTACTTTTATTCAGCCAGTATTACTTTTATTTGGTAAGGATACATTAAATTGATCAAAAGCGACAGCAAAGACATTGTTACAAATTTTCACATTTCTTTTGAACTTTCTATTCATCAAAGAATTCTAAAAAATGTATTGCAGTTCACAGAAAAATATTATAAAAAATAAGAAATAATAAGAAATGTCTATTGAGCACCAAATCAGCATATTAGAATGATTTCAAAAGGATCATGTGACACAAAAGACTGGAGTAATGATGCTGAAGAATAGAATTAATCAATAAATTGTCAATAGAATAAATTAATTGTGATTAATGTCATGAATTAATAATGAAAGCAAAATTAAACGGTAATAATTTCAAATTCTATAGTAATTAAAAACATTGTGTTAGATTCAAATATTCCATGCAGCCCCCCGTGGGTCCCTGGACCCCAGTTTGAAATCCCCTACCATAAACTGTTAAAAAGACAATCCAGCACAGTATATTTATGAAAACTGTTGATCTGAGTTGACCAAACTCATTCATGCCTTCAGTCAGGAAAAACCATCACAGAGAGAGTGCACAAAGTTGTCCACGAGCCCGCACATAAACATATGTCTGAGGAGAAGCTGGACGTTGTTGAATGACGAGGAAATTGTAAAGTAGGTACAGTAACTCCCAGAGCCCAGTTTGTCTTTCTAGGGTCATCTCAGGTCCATGTAATCAACATACAGCATAATTACAGTAGTTCAAATCCTCGAGGCGGCCACGTCACTTGGACAATGAATAACCACGGTGCCTCTGTTGTTAAACTCTGGAAACCCAGGAACTGACCTCGACAACCTTTTGGAAAAGATGACTTCTTTGTCCTAACTCCTCAAGCAGTAGAAGACAGTGATGCATACATTTAATCTTAGTGCAAACCTATATAAGATGAATTTGGCAACACATTCCATTGTTGGAACCGAAAAGACTTCAATTGGAAACATGGATAATCACTATTTATAGCCAATATCTACAAGCAAACAGAGTGCAGATCCAAAAAAATCATCTCAAAAGACCAACTTCAAAAACTGAAGAAAATTAACCAGAAGTTTCAAACTCCTGCAAGCCTTATACACTAATGGCAAAAGCATGGTAAGTGACCTTCAACCTCAGATTCCTTGTTACTGGTGATTTACATCACATGACAAAATGTTGAAACAATTTTCTAGGGTTCCTCCAGTTCAACCACAACCAGTATCCATGTTTCAAGAGAGACAATAAGAAATTGTAGTTTTATTCAATGGCATTTCAAAACAATAACTTACTGACCTCAATTTAGACATGCTATTTAATGTAATGTTACGTTTCCAGGCCTATATCCATCCACTTCGACACCTTTAATTACCTTTGACCCAGTGGGCAATGAGACGCTTTGAGCAAACACACTGCAGAATTACTTTGCCCTTTAACATTTAAGTATTTGATAGATTTACAGTGCTTTCAGGGTTGTTTTATGTACATGAGTCCCTGGGAATTGAACCCATGGCCTTGCGCCATGCTCTACCAGTTGAGCCATATGAACCCCTTCTATATGTATTCCCAGCAGGAATGATGCCATAGTAAGAGTTTAGAGCATCAGAACCTGGTCAGCAGAAAGAAAAGCCCTTTGAGCATTACAGGCTGTCACCACAAGCGATTTTGTTTGAAGGGGGATCATGGGAAGCTGCTGAAGCATTTGAGTTGCGTCCTGTCAACAAACCGCAGGCTGCTATGAGAGCCAGGCAAACAGACAAGACAGATTGATGGTGTCGTGCTGTTGTTGGGAAAGTGCAGGCAGGGTCCAATGCGCCAATCACATGCGGCAATCACAAAAAAAGGAGTACTCGGGTTTGGGCGAATAAATAAATTTGTAGTCTTAGATTTCACGTTCATGTAGAATTGGCTGAACATCTGAAGCAAAAGGCACACAAAATGGGAAACACTTCTGGAGTTTAGTAGATGTCATGTGAGTGGTTAAATTCTACAGGATTTCCCGGAAACGTGTGTGTCGGTTTCTTTAACGGGAAACAAAGCTGTGATGAAGCCAAACCCCCTCATGGAAGAGGAAATCATGCTTATCAGGATTTTCAAAAGTATGTGAAGTTTGCGGCGACTTTGTTGCAGTAAACTTGGACAACGTTATTGAATGAATATTTTATTAGATGCACGGCAGTCTCTTAACATAAGGACATCTACAATCATTTTCATGCTCTAAAAATGACGAGGAACAAAGCAAACTGTGATTGGTTAGTTTACATGTCAGTCAGATGTAGACAGTCCTTGGCCCATTAAAGCTGCAATGGAGTCCAGACCTTCTGCCATTAGTCTAAATGTCTGGTTATGCAAAACTAATAAATTGGTAACTTATAAGAAACTTCAACATAAAACTTAATGTGCCGACCACCAAAACAAATATATTAGGAACAGGTGAACATGATTTTACCAAGTACAACATGTTCCTGGACCAACATCTTTGTTGATCCTGGAACAACATTCCAATCAACCAATCAGATTTGAGGGACAAGTTTACCATTTATATCAAGTTTAGGCTTACAACCTGAGTTAGGTGCTTCCACAACAGTGTTATTCAACTATCATTTCCCTTTGATTTTAGGGATAGGTTATGGGTAGGGTTAGGTTTAGGGGTTGGGGAAAAGTTAGGATGAAATTTTCATAAAGGAATGTTGTTCAAGAATCAACAAAATATGTTGATCCAGGAACATGTCTTACTTGGCAAAATCACGGTGAACATATAACAGTAACAGTATGTCATTATGTGTGATTTCTAATATTTTAATTTATATAATATTTTTTTAAAAATATCTGTATATTTTTAGATTTTAAAATATATTGCTTTTATACATTTATCTATACATTATGTTTTTATACATAATTAAAAAATGTAAAATAAAAATAATGCAAAATACAGTTTAATGGCTGGTAAGAAAAATGTATGGCTGGTAAATTTTCTCAATTCACTCGCTACTTGGAACCGCAGATCCCATCAGAGAGAAAGCAGCCAAAGACGACTCAACAGGAAGGATGCTATGTCTGTATCTTCTCAGCAGGAACCAATGGAAAAGTGTCAGATGGATCAATGTTACAACGATTATCAGGACTGAGTTGAAATAAACTCGAGATATGATTTTTCACAGACACAGTTCTGTGCCTAACTATTAGCTTCTGCCAGGCTGTTACAGGCCCTCGGCTTTGATTTCTCTCCGTTTGCGGGTCGGGCAACAGTCTGATCCAACTGAAGTGTTTCACAGAATCCAGAATCAGCACTGGCCTGTTTCTGGTTTTATAAATGTGGGCTTTTAATAATCAAGAGGAGAAAGGAAAATTTCCATTTTAACTCTCACGTTCTTTCTTACTCAATCCATTTCTGCCCTTGATTTCACTCTACCTTCTTGTCTTTCTTGAGGTCTGGGTTGTGTCACAGCAGGTCAGTATATAAATAGTTTATATACTGTATACACTACAGGTGGTTTATGTTATAAATCTGTAACATTAGTTTGCTCAGTAATTATAGTTCTGTACTGTATCATTCAGACTGCATTGTGTCTTAGAAAGGTTGACTTATCCAAACACAAGTGATTTATTGGATAATGTGGAGATGAGGTCATGTAAGCAAATGCAGATTGCAATGTTGATGTTACTGTTTATGTAGTAGTGTAGTAGAACATGCACCCTACATGTAACTTGTAAGTACACATTAATTACCTGTTGCAATTAATTGTATTGACATATAACACTTTTAAGTACAAAAATAAATAAATCTTACCAATTATTTGTCTCGTTTTCCAGCAAAATGTCTAAACATTCCATTCTAAATTAAGATAAATTTAACAAAATGACTTAAGTCAAGATAATTGTTTTCTGTAAAATGTCTTGTGAGTTTATGCTTTAAAAAATCTTTTTAAAGAACTTTTTTTTTTGCATGTGTGTGTGTGTGTGTGTGTGTGTATCAAAAAACAAGACTTAATATATTAAGTAAAGTAAATGTATCTTGATTTAAGAATGTTTAGATATTTTACTGTAAAACATGAAAAAAAAATACTGAGTAAGAAAATTGTTTGCAGTGTATCTTGTATATTGACTAACAGATATATTTGGTTTAAGTTACATTTAGAAAATAGAATGCAGCTCTACTTTTCTTATTTTCTTCTTTGTTCACTCTCTCTTTATCTCTCTCTCTCTCTCTCTCTCTCTCTCACACACACACACACACACACACACACACAGATTCATTGACCTGCTGCTCCTTTCAGCAATGACTCACAGAAAGGTATTTACAGGCTACAGGACATTTGAAACATATGTGCTCCCTTCATTTTAAAACACACATAGACGGTCCAATCTTATCGATGCACCCTAAAAAAGCCACTTATTTATGAAAACATTCATCCACTAAAAGCTCTAAAATACCACTAATTCCCCAAACACTGAGATAATGTTTCAGAAATGTAATTATCTGCTCATTCCAATGAATCATGTATCAGAACAAAAGCACATAAAGACATCATACTAAAAGGATAAAAAAAACGAAATATGTGGACTTATTATTCAGCTCAACAAACTGCACTCCTGGACTACACCAACATACAAGGGCTTTGACCACTCTGCCCTCTGCGGTCAAACTGGTTCCAGACCACTAAACCAAAATCCAAAGCATCTGCCAGAGCACAATTAGACTTTCTCACAGATCAAAACCATGGTTAAACCCATCAAAAAAAAGGGTTTTCTTCAAAAGACCCAACCACGAAAACCACAAAAAGTCATTCGGATGTTGAATAAGCAATTATATACTGAAGGACGGCTGATTATTTCGGCCCATAAGAAAATGAATGAAAAAAAGCTTTGAGTCCATGACCATGACTGTAATGTCCTTGATTTAAGACAACAAATTTAGTCAATCCTACTTCAGTGACTCATTTACATACAAGCACTCTTTCCTCTCACTTCCTCTTTCCATGGCAACTGCCCAGCCATCTGTCATAAGCAACTGCTTTGTCTTTGGTCCAAATCTCCCATTTCTTTTCCTCAAAGGGTTAAAAGGCAAATACAGAGGGGGAAAGCATACACTGTCCAGCATGGCTACCATTTATTGACTCTCTCTTTCTAACATCACATAGTTTGAACCAAATGGAGACCTTTGGCTTCCACAGAATATTTATTGCATGGCCTGAGGATGTTGTCTTTGAAGGGAGGAAGAGAGGGTTTCCTGTCATGATACAAACTGTGTACGTGGGTTCTGTTCACAATTAATGAAAGTTATAAGCCATAAAAAAAAAGAGAAGTAACCTTTTTTCCAAACCTAGCCCCAACCCCTAACCCCAACAAGTTTTTCATTATTACTGTGTAGTTCCATTATATGACACCCACAAATTGATAGTTCAGAGACAGTTACATCTCAAGATTACAAAGTGTCCCAATTTACCCACTTCTAAAAACTTAAATTCCCATAAACCTTCAGCTACCTCTTCCTCTCCCCCTCCGAATGTTTTGAGTTAGTTGGGAATTTTGTGGTGGGATTACCAGGAAGTGCCTTGTCAAACTTGCCTACGATTGGAAGGAAGCTATATCATTAAAAGATTAATGAGACACCGGTCCCACACTCTCACTCTCTCCATCTCTCTTTTTTCTCCTTCTGAGTGCTTTCATCTTTCAGCCAATATGGCTCAAGGCACTTTGGCTTCCATGCCATGGATAAAGAGTTTAGGATGCGACTTCGAGCGAGTGGAGGCAAGCAGACGCAAAGCGAGGCCAGAGGACAAAACTTCTCTCCAGACAGGTCTATCTGAGGAGAGCACTGTTAGAAATCCTCTAGTGTTTTCAGGCCTTACATGAACTCTCTCTAAATGCCAAGTGGTGCACAAAAGGAAGAAAAACTGGGATGGAAAAGTCAGGACTCACTGCTTGAGAATAAGGGCACTCGAAAAGTTAATGGCTTTTTCACAACAGTGAGTTTGTGAGGGATTTCACAGAGCAGGAAAACTTGTCACAATTTGGAAAATATAGAAAATGCCCTGTACTCTCAAACTGAACAGCAAATAAAATCACATCGGCAGTCAATTTGCATGAGCATACACTTTTCTGGCTTGAAATACAGATGATGGTTTTCAAATCAGAATGCAAACATGACCTTAATCCACATGCAAACAAGGTAAAAACATTTAGGGAGCTTTTGTATTCTCTCAGTTGCACTGAATTGTTTAATCTAGAATGAATCAAATTCACTGAAAACTTCACTTCAAAGCTTGAAGCAAACAGTCAAACCAATGCAAAGTCCTCATTTCTGCACCATGCTTTAATGATCTGCAGAAACCACCAAACCGCAGATTCCCGAGGGGTAATACCCACATTTCATCAGTGCAAACCTTCAACCTCTCTTTGAGACGGTCAGTCTGTTCTCCTAATCAAAATCCCTACTTTTCAGCACTCAGAGGAGTTAACAGGAAAGCTTGCGGTGAGTTGATCTTACCTGTACGTACAGGAGCGCGTAGAGCGGCAGACGAAGATCCGCAAATCCAGAGAGGGCTGGAGCCGATGTGCAGCGAGGCAGGCCGAGGGCTGATCACTGTGTGGACGCCTGCAGCCAAGATCAGGCAGGTGTGCTCTGTCACGGGGGGAGGGGATGGAGAGAAGGACAGAGAGAGGGAGAGAGAGAGGACGAGTGAAGGGAGGGAGGGAAGAAAAGGAGAGAGGGAGGGGTTAATTTCTTCGTCCCTTCAAATGAGACAATTGGAGAAGAACTTCCCCCGGTCTGGAGCGGTCCAAAAGCAGTTGGAACAAGAAAAACGAGGGGGAAAAAAGTTGGGAGACGAGAGGCTGGGACTATACAGGCATTGGCATACTCCCATACTGTGTCATCTGGTAAAGATAGGGAATTCTGGATACAACAAAAGCGTCTCCCTCCCTCCCTCCCTCCCTCCCTCCCTCCCTCCCTCCGTCTCGCGTACTCTTTCGGTGGACTTCATGCTGCTTTTTTGCGTGGTGGAAACATTCCCCTCCTTTCCACCCACCATACTTTTGTTTCTTTTGAAACAAGAAACTTTTTCGGTGACCCGTAACCTCAACCGCACACACACGTAAAGCAATTCCAAATCCGTATTAGGCTTGTTTATTTGTACTGAGTAACAGGCATGGAAGAGCACTGAATGTGCAAATGGAGGTACCCAGAATGGAGAAGGAGGAGTTGGCTTGAGTTCAGCTAGTTACTGAAATCAAGACCCAGTTTTTCTTCTCTCTGTATCTTTCTTTATTTCGGTTATTCTACACTTGCCTGACTTTCTCTCTTTTTTCTTTTCGAAATTGAAAGACTGCTGAATTGGTACGATTCAATCCTCCTAAATCAGATTGGGCTTTTGTGGCACATTTTCAGGAGACGGGAAAGATAAGCTGTACATTTGGAAAGAGATTAGTATTTCAGTCTCAAGCCTTGTTCACACTGACAGCGATTTTATCACACCACATTACTGGCTATTTGAAAAGCTTTTGAGTATCTGATCACAAATGAGATTTCTAGTAAAAATAACGCCATTAAATTTTGACAATGAAGGAATATATTATACAAAGTGCATCAGTTTATATTACTTCATATCATGATTAATGAATTATTTATTATTAACGAACAATTATCAATGCAAAAAATTAAACTCAGAATGACAAGAATTTAGTTTACCGAATATAATAAATACATTAAAACTAATTCATATTCATAGGTATTCACATGCAAATTGCAAATTTTGGTATGTTTATATATATATACGCTGAACATGTGCGCATACAATATGGATGTACTGACAGCATGTAAAACATAAAATTATTTGCATAATGCACATCTTTATGAATGTAAAAATCTTCCATTGAACTATATATATTTTTTATAAATATATTTTTGAGACCCTAACTGCACCCCTACCACAATCCTAATCACTTCTCAAATTTATTTTAGAATTTAAAATAATAATAAAAATAAAATAATAAAATATTATACAACCCAAATTCCAGAAATGTTGGGACGTTTTTTTAAATTTGAATAAAATGAAAACTAAAAGACTTTCAAATCACATGAGCCAATATTTTATTCACAATAGAACATAGATAACATAAATGTTTAAACGGAGAAATATTACACTAAATGAGCTCATTTCAAATTTGATGCCTGCTACAGGTCTCAAGTTGGCACGGGGCAACAAATGGCTGAAAAACCAAGAAAAATTCAGCTGGGAGAACATCTAGCAACTAATTAAGTTAATTGATATCAGGTCTGTAAAATGATTAGCTATAAAAGGGATGTCTTAGAGAGGCAGAGTCTCTCGGAAGTAAAGATGGGCAGAGCTGTAAAAGAGTGCGTAAAAAGATTGTGGATGCTTTAAAAACAATGTTCCTCAATGTCAAATTGCAAAGTCTTTGCAAATCACATCATCTACAGTGCATAACATCAAAAGATTCAGAAAAACTGGAGAAATCTCTATGCGTAAAGGACAAGGCTGAAGACCTTTATTGGATGCCTGTGGTCTTCGGGCCCTCAGATGACACTGTATCACTCATCGGCATGATTGTGTCAATGACATTACTAAATGGGCCCAGGAATACTTCCAGAAACCACTGTCGGTAAACACAATCCGCCGTGCCATCTGCAGATGCCAACTAAAGCTCTATCATGCAAAAAGGAAGCCATATGTGAACATGGACCAGAAGCATCATCATGTCCTGTGGGCCAAGGCTCATTTAAAATGGACTGTTCATTTCAAAGTGGAAAAGTGTTCTATGGTCAGACGAGACCAAATTTGACATTCTTGTTGGAAATCATGGACGCTGTGTCCCCCAGGCTAAAGAAGAGGGAGACCTTGTGTATTTTAGCAGGACAATGCAAAACCACATGCTGCAGCTATTACAACAGTATGGCTTCACTGTAGAAGAGTCCGGGTGCAGAATTGGCCTGCCTACAGTCCAGATATTTCACCTATAGAGAAAAATACATCAAAAACGACCACAAACTCTTCAGCAGCTGGAAACCTATATCAAGGAAAGAATGGGACCAAATTCCAACAAAAAAACTCCGTAAACTCATAATCTTGATGCACAGACGTCTTCAAACTGTTTTGAAAAGAAGAGGAGATGGTACACCACGGTAAACATGCTCCCTTTCCAACTATTTTTGAGACCTGTAACAGGCATCAAATTTGAAATGAGCTCATTTTGTGCATAAAATTGTAAAATTTCTCAGTTTAAACATTTGTTATGTTATCTATGTTCTATTGTGAATAAAATATTGGCTCATGTGATTTGAAAGTCTTTTAGTTTTCATTTTATTCAAATTTAAAACAACATTTCCGGAATTTTGAATAAAATAGAATAGAATGAAACCGTTATTCAAAGGCATTAAAATGTGATTTAACATATTTAATTAATCTCACTGATTAAATATACAGATGAATTCAATATTGTATTAACTTAAAAGGGATTGTAAACATTTCTACATCTGTACATTTTAGACGGTGTCAGTATGTTAATAATGTATATGTTTATGCAAATATACAAAAAAATGTTTGTGTGCTAGAACTACAATTTACATATGAATATGTATAATTACTAATGAGATCACGGTAATAAGTCATATATACAATGAAATCGGTCACAGTAACAAATCCAAGGATTTGGATCATGTGCGCTCCACTGTTTTTATTGGAAGTATCATCTGACTTAGAATTGTTTCAAGTTACTGAAAATGTGTTGCCAATGGTCGCTGTTGCTCATGTAATAATAGTTTTTTTCACTCATTATGTATAGAATGGTTGGTCGGATATCACTGAATCATCAAGACCCCTAAATAAGTTTAGACCAGACACTTTCAGACTTTATTAGTGCAAAAAAGAGTGCGATGGTTTCACAATTAAGCACAGGTGGAGCCCTGAAGACACAGTGTGCTCATTTAGCGGAAAGCTGGAGAGTGTGATGTGGCGTCAGATCCGTGGCGGATGCAGATGATGACCTGTTCATCATCCCTTCCGGCCATCTGCCTTGGGCTGAGCTCAGAGTTCGCGTATCTGGCCAGTAAACCTGAGGCCAAATGTCCACATAAAACTCAGACACTTTTGTGTGACCCACACCCTCCTATTTACCCGCTTCACATTCTGTCCTTCTTGCTCTTTTCCTCTCCCTTGCTGTAACCCGCTCACCGCACATGAATCTGGATTTAATATAGTCTGGATTTTCTTTTCTTTTACCTTCAGTATTGTTCTCGGTTTTTGAGAGACATGTCACGCAACTTGATCATACTGCATTTGTTTAAGCAAAGTGACACATGAATTTGCGTCAAAAGTTTGACGTCTTTGACGTTGACACCACAAGATATTACTTTTTTTTTTCTTTCTTTTTCCAACTTTTTTGGGTCATGACTCAGTTGAAAACCGATGCTCTTAAAGATGCTAAATATATTCACTGACGGGAGGTTGCTGCTGGCAAATGAATGTATGACTATGAATATTTTTGCCCCTCTGCAAATCTGAATTCTCTTCCTATGCAGCCCATTCCATAATGAACCAATGGGATCAAAGCAGGTTACAGCTGTTGCTTGAGTTTCTCTTTGACACCACCAGCGCTCCCTAAAGGATAGTTGACACAAGGGTCCCTGCTGGTGTCAATGGTTGTTTGGCTGCATGTCTGCGTACATACGCAACCTATAAACCCTAATGTGGAAACTATTACACTAAAAGTCCAAAGGAAGAGAGGAAGTTATTAGCTATGCAGGGCTTTAAAACCAAAGAGGAAAAAGCACAAATATATGTGTGTATATATACACTGCCTCTGTCTGGACAATTTTTTTTTTTTTTTAAATTGCTGTTTTGATTTAAATGGGCAAATACTTAATGGGTTAGTTCACCCAATAATGAAATTTCTGTCATTATGTACTCACCTTCATGTCGTTCAAAACCTGTAAGACCTCCGTTCATCTTCGGAACACAAATTAAGATATTTTTCATAAAATCCAAGGGTTTCTGAAGGTTTTTGAGGAAAACATTTTCTCCATCATATAGTGGTATTCACCGGGATACAACTGTTACGGGTGGCTGGTAGAGAGATGAGGCAGATACGGATTTCCACGATAATAGAGACTTTACTTCAAACAATGGCAATGAACAACAGACAGACACCTTAACAAAACAGTGAACGGACCAGGAGTGCAGGGAGTGAGTGCATTATATAGGGAGTGCTGACAATAGAGTCCAGGTGCAGGTGATGAGTGACGATGAGGAGCTGACGAGGGAAGTGAGTGCAGGTGAGGAGAACAGGAGGATTCTGGGAAATGGAGTCCAGGGAAACAAGGGATCTGTAACAGTACCTCCCCCTCCCGGTAGGCGCGTCCTCGCGCCGTAGATGTAACAACCGGGAGGGGGGCGGGCGCCCTGGAGACCTCAAACCGGAGCAGGGGAAGGAGTAAACTGGAGTGGAGGTCTCCAGGGCAGGTCCAAAAACCATGGCGGGTCAGGAGCCGTGGGCAGCCATGGGGGGTCAGGAGCCGTGGGCAGCCATGGCGGGTCAGGGGTTGAAGGCAGCCATGGCGGGTCAGGAGCCGTGGGCAGCCATGGCGGGTCAGGTGCAGCGGGCAGCCATGGCGGGTCAGGTGCAGCGGGCAGCCATGGCGGGTCAGGAGCCGAAGCCTTCGAGGCGTTGAGCCCAGGCGTCGCTGAAGGACTGGCGGGTGATGGCGGAACCGAAGGCTCCGCCGACCGAAGCGCAGCCGGGGCTCCAGAAGGCCGCAGTGAAAGCAGAAGGACAGCCAACAAAACGAACACCGGGGGGAGTGAGGAGGCCAACTGAATCCGAGGGACGGAGTGACGGAGCGGAGACGGAGGAGTGAAGTCCAGAGGGGAGGGCAGGCTGATGAATGACCAAGGTGTGAGTGGAGGCAGGATGGAGACTGGTGAAGCTGGAGGACTGATGGGCAACGGTGGAGCAGAGGGAGGTTGGAGCCGGGGTGAAGGTAATCGCCCAGAGGTCCGAGGTGGAGATCTGGGCGAGGGGGCTTGAGGTGGAGGTGCAGTATAGACATGACTTGGAGGAGGCGGGAGAGGGAGGCAGGGAGGGAAAACAGTCCTTGGGCTGGAGAGTTCAATCACAGAGACCATACTAGGAGCGGCAGGCTCGGCGGCGGCGGCTGGAGCGGCAGGCTCGGCGGCGGCGGCTGGAGCGGCAGGCGCGGCGGCGGCGGCTGGAGCTGAGGGCTCGGCGGCGGCGGCTGGAGCTGAGGGCTCGTAGGCGGCGGCTGGAGCGGAGGGCTCGTCGGCGTCGGAGACTGGAGAACTTGCTCGGCGGCGGAGACTGGAGAACTTTGCTCGGCGGCGGAGACTGGAGAACTTTGCTCGGCGGCGGAGACTGGAGAACTTTGCTCGGCGGCGGAGACTGGAGAACTTTGCTCGGCGGCGGAGACTGGAGAACTTTGCTCGGCGGCGGAGACTGGAGAACTTTGCTCGGCGGCGGAGACTGGAGAACTTTGCTCGGCGGCGGAGACTGGGAGAACTTTGCTCGGCGGCGGAGACTGGAGAACTTTGCTCGGCGGCGGAGACTGGAGAACTTTGCTCGGCGGCGGAGACTGGAGAACTTTGCTCGGCGGCGGAGACTGGAGAACTTTGCTCGGCGGCGGAGACTGGAGAACTTTGCTCGGGCGGCGGAGACTGGAGAACTTTGCTCGGCGGCGGAGACTGGAGAACTTTGCTCGGCGGCGGAGACTGGAGAACTTTGCTCGGCGGCGGAGACTGGAGAACTTTGCTCGGCGGCGGAGACTGGAGAACTTTGCTCGGCGGCGGAGACTGGAGAACTTGGCTCGGCGGCGGAGACTGGAGAACTTGGCTCGGCGGCGGAGACTGGAGAACTTGGCTCGGCGGCGGAGACTGGAGAACTTGGCTCGGAGGCGGAGACTGGAGAACTTTGCTCGGCGGCGGAGACTGGAGAACTTTGCTCGGCGGCGGAGACTGGAGAACTTTGCTCGGCGGCGGAGACTGGAGAACTTGGCTCGGAGGCGGAGACTGGAGAACTTTGCTCGGCGGCGGAGACTGGAGAACTTTGCTCGGCGGCGGAGACTGGAGAACTTTGCTCGGCGGCGGAGACTGGAGAACTTGGCTCGGAGGAGACTGGAGAACTTGGCTCGGAGGAGACTGGAGAACTTGGCTCGGAGGAGACTGGAGAACTTGGCTCGGAGGAGACTGGAGAACTTGGCTCGGAGGAGACTGGGGTTGAGGGCCATTTCATCCCCTCAAATACAATTAAAATCCCCACAGGCACTGGAGCTGGCTCTGTGGGGACTGGAGCTGGCTCTGGAGATACTGGAGCTGGCTCTGGAGATACTGGAGCGGGCTCTGGAGATACTGGAGCGGGCTCTGGAGATACTGGAGCGGGCTCTGGAGATACTGGAGCGGGCTCTGGAGATACTGGAGCGGGCTCTGGAGATACTGGAGCGGGCTCTGGAGATACTGGAGCGGGCTCTGGAGACACTGGAGCGGGCTCTGGAGATACTGGAGCGAGCTCTGGAGATACTGGAGCGGGCTCTGGAGATACTGGAGCGGGCTCTGGAGATACTGGAGCGGGCTCTGGAGATACTGGAGCCGGCTCTGGAGATACTGGAGCGGGCTCTGGAGATACTGGAGCGGGCTCTGGAGACATTGGGGCCGCTTTCTTCCTCCTCCTCCGCTTACTGGGCCCAGTAGCGGAATATGGGTCCAGCCTGGGGCAGGCAGGGAGTTCGCTGGAGCGGTATGCGGAGGAAGCCGGAGGTTTACTGACTGGCTCCGGTTAACCGTGCTTCTGGATGGACCGGACGACAACACTGATCCTGAACCTCTTTCACTAAGAATTTGGAGCCATTCAACCACAAAATTAAATTGATAGTTTCGCTTAAGGAGAAACAAAAAACAGGTTCATCAAAACGGATAGTGTCGTCATCCAATCCATCCAAAAACAGGGAGATCAACTGAGCGTCGGGCCAGTTAGACAAGTAAGCAAGCTCAACGAACTCCTCCACATACCTCTCCAGCGAACGTCCTACCTGCAGGAGCCCGATAATGCGTTCGCTGGCTGTTAGGGTGAGAGGCGATGGAGGAGCTGGATCCAGGGAGCTGGGGAAAGTCTCCATTTTTTTTTTCGTGGAAAATCCGGTCGGTAGAGGTCCGTTCTTCTGTTACGGGTGGCTGGTAGAGAGATGAGGCAGATACGGATTTCCACGATAATAGAGACTTTACTTCAAACAATGGCAATGAACAACAGACAGACACCTTAACAAAACAGTGAACGGACCAGGAGTGCAGGGAGTGAGTGCATTATATAGGGAGTGCTGACAATAGAGTCCAGGTGCAGGTGATGAGTGACGATGAGGAGCTGACGAGGGAAGTGAGTGCAGGTGAGGAGAACAGGAGGATTCTGGGAAATGGAGTCCAGGGAAACAAGGGATCTGTAACAACAACAGGTTGAAGGTCCATTCAATACAGCTGCCATTCTATACAAATGCCCTTTACAAAAAAAGGTAAAACAACTATGTCAGGCGATTATGAAGTTGGAGGAGAAAATGAGATTTTTCTGCCTACGTTACGAATCTTTACAACGTGATTACATAAAGCGCGTAGCAGAGCTAGAGCAAGGCGATAATTTGCAGTTAATTTTTTTTTTTTTTTTTAAAGAAAATGACCAATCTTTTTGCTGGATAAGACCCTTATTCTTAGTCTGGGATCAGGTGGAGCCCTTTGAAGCTGCATTTTGGACCTTCAAAATGTTGAAGTTCATTATATGGAAAAAAAATCCTAGAATGTTTTCCTTAAAAACCTTTATTTCTTTTCGACTGAAGAAAGACATGAACATCTTGGATGACACTGGGGAAAGTAGATTATCAGGAAATTTTAATTCTGAAGTGAACTAATCCTGCAACGCCGACTCAGTATTGGCCGACGCTGTACACATGAGCAAGACGATGTATGCGTATGATGCTGACGCAGGAGCCGGCCAATAATGAGTCGGCGTTCTGGCGTAGAACCTGGAAGCGCTGCACTGTTTACACTACGTCAACAGCATAGGAGACTGACAGGGAAGAGAAGAAATTGTTGAATAAAGTCATTGTTTTTGTGCACAAAAAGTATTTTCGGCACTTCATAACATTAAGGTTGTCTTTACTACCTTTCTGGGCCTTGAAAGGTGCAATGACGTTGCTGCCTATGTGTGGTTCAGAAACCCTCGGATTTCATCAAAAAATATCTTAATTTGTATTCCGAAGATGAACAAAGGTCTTACGGGTTTGAAACGACATAAGGGTGAGTACTTAATGTCAGAAATTTTATAAACTAACCCTTTAAGAGTCTATGACTAGATCATTATTGCAGTGAGTACTACGTTTCAAGCTTGTTAAATGTTTGGCAACAGTTCTTTTAACACTAAATGATGGAGTGTGTTTCTTTTCATTTCTTAAACAACCATGTAGGAAGACATATCATGGCCATATTTCAGGATGACAAAGACAAAAATTGATGCATCTCTTAATGGACATAAATGTTGTGATGTTATTTCCATCAAGAGGTACATCAATTTTTGGTCAAGATCTTGTATTGACAATGCAAGAGGTGAGCACTCTGTAAAGTCTACTCCAGCACAACCCAAACAGTTTCAATGAATAATTAAACGAAAGTCTAATCCTGGCTTTATCTAAGCCCCGTCTGTGAAACCAGTAGTTTAAAATAGTTTTAGATGTCATGTCACACTGCAAGACATGCAATCTTTCCAAAGAATATTTCATGTCAGCAACCCATAAATTGGACATGTGAAAACCATGAACAAACATTAAAAAGTCCTGTAGGCATCCTGACCTGACAAAGGCTTTGAATCATTGTTATAAAAGTAAGCTGTGTGAGATCCCATGCCATTCAGTGGTTAGTTGCACAATGCAAAGTGGAATCGGGACCGATGACTCAACTTTTGCAAGCAATCTGGATTTAATCTCAGAACTGGTTCAAGAGTGGCAAGATTGAAGCAGCTCTGTCTGCCTTATGCTTGGCATAGATACCGATCTGCAGACCAGACGAGAAACGTGATGTATGCATCTGAAAAGGGAGGTCAGAGTCTGTTAGAATCATCAGAACCTGCAAGCAGAGGGCTGACCAAACCACGATGGAGCAGCGAGGAGAAACCTGAACCTTTTCTGCTTCTGGAAATGCTGAACAGCTGGGACAAGATGAGGAGCAAGAGAAAAAAGAAAAACAACAAAAAAACAAAAGAACCTACAATAGACTAAGTGAGGTGAATGATATTTACAAGGATGTTAAACTACAATAAAAATAGTGCAAAGATTATTTACAAGTGTCCACAGTGAGTCTTGCGCAAAGTATGTTGTGAAGCATGTGTGTGTGGCCATTTCTGTTCCGGCACGCCCAGCAATTTCCCAGCAGTGTTAGTCATTGACACACCACACACAGTCCAATAATTTATTAAACCACTATAGTAAAATAAACCAATGTCATTAGTTAAAAGCACTCAATGGAAAGTCTTGGTTTGGGGTTCAATTGCACTAATGAGAAATAAATTAATTCTTCTGTTGTTTTTACTAATTTTCTAATGTTAAAGTTAAACCCTGTTTCTCCGCATCATGTATGTTATATTGTTAGAAATATTCATCTTCATTCGACTGAATGATTTTCTAAAAATGTCACTACTGCATCAAGAACTTATTGTAACCGAAACATTGTAAGAGTGATCTATGAACGCAACGAACTTCATTCCACACTTTGAGTGACTCAAAACTATAAAATAGTACTAAGTATAATATAATAAATAATATTTCTTATGTTAGCCACCTTTTGTCGTAATTCATTAGAATACGCAGTTTATTTAATTAGATTTGATTCATTAGAAAAGGTAAAAAATGTAATTCATGTTCATTTTAATATTTATATGTATAGTTCACCCAAAAATGAAAATTACCCCATGATTTACTCACCCTCAAGCCATCCTAAGTGTATATGACTATCTTCTTTCAGACGAATATAATTGGAGTTATATTAAAGGTGCCATTGAATGTTTTTTTTTACAAGATGTAAGGTGTCCCCTGAATGTGTCTGTGAAGTTTCAGCTCAAAATACCCCATAGATTTTTTTTTTTATTAATTTTTTTAACTGCCTATTTTGGGGCATAATTAGAAATGAGCCGATTCAGGCTGCGGCCCCTTTAATTGTTCACGCTCTGCCCACTCCTGAGCTCTCGACTCTATCATTGCATAAACAAAGTTCACACAGCTAATATAACCCTCAAAATGGATCTTTACAAAGTGTTCGTCATGCATGCTGCATGCATACATCGGATTATGTGAGTATTGTATTTATTTGGATGTTTACATTTGATTCTGAATGAGTTTGATGGTGCTCCGTGGCTAATGGCTAATGCTACACTGTTGGAGAGATTTATAAAGAATGAAGTTGTGTTTATGAATTATACAGACTGCAAGTGTTTAATAATGAAAATAGCGATGGCTCTTGTCTCCATGAATACAGTAATAAACGATGGTAACTTTAACCACATTTAACAGTACATTAGCAACATGCTAACGAAACTGAAATTTAGAAAGACAGTTTACAAATATCACTAAAAATATCATGTAATCATGAATCATGTCAGTTATTATTGTTCCATCTGCCATTTTTCGCTATTGTTCTTGCTTGCTTACCTAGTCTGATGATTCAGCTGTGCGCATCCAGACGTTAATAATGGCTGCCCTTGTCTAACGCCTTGAACATGAGCTGGCATATGCAAATATTGGGGTCATACATATTAATGATCTTGACTGTTGCGTCACAGTCGGTGTTATGTTGAGATTCGCCTGTTCTTCGGAGGTCTTTTAAACAAATGAGATTTATATAAGAAGGAGGAAACAATGGAGTTTGAGACTCACTGTATGTCATTTCCATGTACTGAACTCTTGTTATTTAACTATGCCAAGGTAAATTCAATTTTTAATTCTAGGGCACCTTTAAATAATGTCCTGGCTCTTCCAAGCTTTATAATGGTAATAAATAGAGGATGAGGCCAAAAAAGTGTAACCATCCTTCATAAAAGATATTCACACAGCTCCGTGAGGTTAATAAAGGCCTTCTTGAGCAAAGTGATGTGTTTGTGTAAGAAAAATATCAGTTGCTAACAAGCATTGTTCAAAACCGAAACCACATTTTCAAAACTCTTCACACAGTCAGCGAAACAGAAGTCAATGTAGTACCAAACTGTGAACCATTTTTCATTGCTTTCAAAAAAAATGCATTCAGTGACCACACTTTTCAAAATTCAGGAACTCTTTTCCAAAATACTATGTATTTTCAGCACATTTTTCTAATGCTAACTGCATTCAAAATGATTAAAAACACATTCAAAACAGAATGATGGCAAATTCCAAGCATTTATGCAGTAATTATTTTAAAATATTCTCAATTTTATAGCCAAAATTAAAAAAAAAAATCATTACAAGCTAATTGCAATTTTAGCTGAAATTCCACCCACTCCAATGCAAGAGAGAGAGAGCAGACTATAATCATCACTGTAATTTACTATAATGAACAACTACACATATTGTTACAGTAATGTGTAGAATGTATTTTATTTATTCTTTTTTTATTATCATTCACCTTTTGGTTATAATTTTCAAGTACTATATTCATATAAAAAAAAAAGGAACACATTCGTGTTACAAATGCTTTCAATAAAGTGAAATTGTGATACAGTATTCTATATGAAGAACTGATTTATGTGGGAAATCACTGAAACTTTAAAAAAAGAAAAGTTCATCAATTATGTGATGCTTCCTGTTGTTAGTATTTTTTAGGTCAGTGTGCTGTGAATGAAATGTGTTTTTCTCTGAATGAGAATTGTTGCCAGTGTTATGTTGGTCTGAGTGAGTTTTGTAGGTGAGATTAACTGTTTGGCCAACATTCATGCTGGCAAAGCAGACTGTGTGAAGAGTTTTGAAAATGTGGTTTCGGTATTGAACAATGCTTGTTAGCAACTGAAAAAAAACTGTAAAACTTTAAAAACTAAATTAACTAGCTTCGGCAGACAGCCGTATGCACGTCGACTTATGCCAAAAGAGTCACCCCTGACGCGATGTAGGAGGAACGTAAGCTTTGACGCCTCTCGTTCTTCAAACAAATAGGGCTGGGCAACAAACTCAAGCTCCTCTTCTCTTATGTCGAAATCCTCCAACATTTTTCTTTAAAAATTCATGTTTTAGACTTCTAATTCATGACCGGTGTTTTGTTTTGCTCTATCCTCTGTGCTTCCGTGTTTATCAATGCATCATATGTGTCAGGTCACAGTTCAGTCTTTCGCTGCAAATCTATGCATACAGCTGTCTGGTGGAAGCTAGTTATTTTAGTTTTTAAAGTTTTCAATATGGATATTTTTCTTACACAAACACATCACATGCTTCAGAAGGCCTTTATTAAAGGTGCTCTAAGTGATCCTGGGTGGAATAACTTCCTGTTGACGCTCGAAGTGTTGTCAAACAAAATAGAGGCTAGCTAGACCCTCCCTCCTCCTCCTCCTCCTCCCCCTCCCCTCCGTGTTTCTTGAAACAGTCATGAACGCGCATTTAAAATCATTCTTGTCAGTTATTGGCTGGAGCATGTTTATTATGTTTCGTGGTCCAGGCTGCACCAGTTTGTTTTTATTGCCGTTTTCAGAGCTTGTGGCGACTAAAGAGACCGCGTTTTTTTACAGTGTGTTCAGGGGACAGGCAGCTAGCGGATAGTGAGGAGATGTTTGCTGTATGTGACGAAAAATGTTTTGGCGTGACATCACTTAGAGCACCTTTAAACCCCCGGAGCCATGTGAATAACTTTTATGATGGATGGATGCACTTTTTGGGCTTCAAAATCTCATCCTCCATTTACTGCCATTATAACGCTTGGAACATTATTTAATATAACTTTGATCGTATTTGTCTAGAAGAAAGAAAGAAGAAAGTCATATACACCTAGGAGGATGGTGTTGAGAGTGACTAAATCATGGGTTAATTGTCATTTTTGAGTGAACTAATCTTTTGATATATACATTTTTATTCTTTAATTATAAATAAAATATTATAAATATAATTTATAAATATATTTGTGACTTTCAGGCTTTCACTGATTTATATGATTTTTAAAAAAAACATCTGGTTTTGTGAAACTGATGAAGGCCATCATTAAAAGCTCCTCTAATCTAATCCCTGCATCACCAACCACAATCACCAAAGAACCACACAGACCATCTGAAATCAAGGCCTTAAGACAAAACACAGCTGTGGAAGTATGGGCGGTATGGTCCTCTTACCTCCTGTCTACACACTTTCTTTTAGATCTGTGCTGTTATTGTTTGTATGATTACATCCTTGCCTATATGTATAGCAGAAACATTTAGCAAGCATTCTACATTTATTAGCAAGACTTCCCAATTTCAGTACAACTGGATTTTACAACCCAGTTGTGTGTTCCAGGATGTGTGTAATCTCTGGCATCTTTGTAAGTGTATATTGTTTTACTGAAATTCAAGAGGGTCAAGATGTGACAGATGACAGACCGCCTTGCTATTAACTCAATAACCAATTCAACAAACCACTAAACTTTATCCTCAGTTATTAAACTACAAATTCATGTAATTAATTACTTAAAATTTGGTATGTTGGTGGTCGAGTCAGACTGTTTTTGCGTCAAGTGGGCTGATCCAGAGTCAGATTCTCTGGTTCAGTCTGGTTTTGATTTATAGCTTCCATCAGACACCAAACAGCTTTTACTGCTGTCAACTCAGTCTTAAGAACCCAACAGAGCCATAAAATCAGAGTCAAACCAGCCAAAACCCAGCAGAACCACACACAAACCTGTTTATAAATCCAACAGTCCCTAAATAAAGGAACCCAGAGACCTGAATCCTGAAGACACTCCCCATCTAAGAAAACCTTGTAAAAGTGAGACCATACAATAACATAATACCCCTTTACAAAGTAAAAACAAATAAAATCAGATTTTTTTTAAAAAACTGTAATGATGTGAGACTTTGCTTTTATTGCAATTCACCACAATGCCATTTAATTTTTAAACTGGAGAGTTACTGATCAGAGGAAATATTTTTGAACGTACATATTGTTTTGCTAGTCTTTCTACATGAATAATAAATAATAATTAATAAATGTATTAATTAGTTGAAATATTAATTTAAAATAGCGGAAATGGTCTATTGTTGGATTGGAGTATAGATTTAAACAGCCTGAATTATTCACATTTATTTAAAAAAAAAATTTTTAAATAGATTTGATCAGGTAATGTTGTATTCAATTATAAAAGATATGTGATGTGTCAGAAGTAGGCTGGATTCTAAGGCCCAAAAGCTGAAGAAAAATGCTGGAGGAAATTTTCCTACATGGGTTGATTGTCGTCTAAATGTTTTAAGTGTGTGAGAAAATCAAATGAGCCAAAATAATAAGCTCAAATATGTTATCTGAGAAACACAGACTCATAATTGTGAGTTTTCATTTGAGTGCATTTGTGAGAGAAAGCTCTATGGAAAAATCCTGACAGACAGCAAAAAATGTGATGTCTTTACCAGTCTCGTCAAGCTTGCAAGCGTAGTTTGGAATGTCTTCAGTAGTTTGTGTGTGTGTATGTGTGTGTATGTGTATGTGTGTGTGTGTGTGTGTGTATGTATATATGTGTGTGTGGTCCTGATTAACCCTATGTTATGGGGTCAAATTGCCCCCACAAGGATGGCAATACAAGAAATCCTTGTCCTTGTGGGAACATTTTTTGTCCCCATGAGGAAAACAGCTTATAAATCATACTAAGTGATGTTTTTTGAAAATATAAAAATGCAGAAAGTTTTCTGCCATGGGTAGGTTTAGGGGTAGGGTTAGTGTCTATGGAATTTCCCCATAAAACATGGAAACCCAACATATATCTGTAAAAAAGATATATATTATATTATATGAAAAAGGGTTAGTTCACCCAAAAATGAAAATTATGTCATTAATGACTCGCCCTCATGTCGTTCCAAACCCGTAAGACCTCCGTTCATCTTCGGAACACAGTTTAAGATATTTTAGATTTAGTCCAAGAGCTTTCTGTCCCTCCATTGAAAATGTATGTACGGTAAACTGTCCATGTCCAGAAAGGTAATAAAAACATCATCAAAGTAGTCCATGTGACATCAGTGGGTTAGTACCAAAAATAACAAAAACTACGACTTTATTCAGCATTGTATTCTCTTCTAGAATCCTTTCCATTGAATTGATTCCACTGAATTGATTCCATTGAATTGATTCCATTGAATCCTTTCGGCTGTCGGCGCTGGTAAAGCACTTTTACGTCGCCGTGGTTGTTTTTGGCGATTAAGACATCCGCGACATGCACACTTATGCACCATTTTAAAAAACATAGCAATACCAAAATACTAACAATGTAGAATAGCTTGAATACAGCGTGCGTCTCCCTCAGACTGTAAACGAAGCTCTGGCGCACTAAATAACACATCAGCAACGTCTTACATCAGCAGTGTCACTGCAGAGTCGTGAACCACACTCCGGAGCAGAAGGGGGCGGTAATGCAGTAATAAGCTGGATGCCAATCGCCATAAAACAGGAAAGAAGAAGAAGAAGAAGAAGCGGAGTTGTGGGCTGCGTCCGAAAACCTAGGTAGCTGTCTTGCTGCCTCGCTATCTTATAAGAGAATGACTTGTACGGCAGCGTTTGTCCATGAAGGGACCTCACGAAACTGATTTCGGACAGACTTCTGAGGCAGCGTAACAGTTTAATGATCTACAGCAATATAGCACAAGCTTTGGTGAGAACTAAAATATTTAATGACTACAGTAGTAATTTCTTGATAGAAATGATATCAAAATTGAAATATGTTGATCAAAATCGTACATTTGTACAAAAACTGAGCAGCAAACACAACTTTCGGACGCCATCTTTATTTTTCTAGCTCAACTGTCACAGAATGGAAAGCACAGGATTGTGGGATATCAAAGGCAGCTAAGGACACATCTATGCTTCCTTCAAAAATCGATCAGATGAAGGTATTTCATGAGAGAGGAAGTGAAGCTAGCATTGGATTCGGACATGCCTTGATGCCTTACTACCTTGAAATGTGTCCTCGTAAGGCAGCATTTTCCAGTTTTCGGACGCAGCCGTGAACACGAAGTGAAAACAGACCCGGAAGAGGAGACAATGCTGAATAAAGTCGTAGTTTTTGTTATTTTTGGACCACAATGTATTTTCAATGCTTCAAAATGTTGCGGATGTCCTAATCGCCAAAAACAACCACGGCGACGTAAAAGTGCATTACCAACGCCGACAGATGAAAGGATTCAATGGAATCGGTTCAATGGAATCAATTCAATGGAATCAATTCAATGGAAAGGATTCCGGAAGAGAATACAATGCTGAATAAAGTCGTAGTTTTTGTTATTTTTGGACCAAAATGTATTTTTCTTTCCCACTGATGTCACATGGACTACTTTGATGATGTTTTTATTACCTTTCTGGACATGGACAGTATGCCGTACAAACATTTTCAATGGAGGGACAGAAAGCTCTCAGACTAAATCTAAAATATCTTAAACTGTGTTCCGAAGATTAACGGAGGTCTGACGGGTTTGGAACCACATGAGGGTGAGTCATTAATGACTTTTTGGCTGAACTAACCCTTTAATATATTACACAGTGTTGCTTCTCAATTACATTTATCTTGTTTTAAGGACAAAATCAAGACTAAGTACTCATTTGAAGAAAAAAAAATCAGGTAACAATATAGTGACAATTCTTTTCCACTGTTTTAATTGATCAGCACCAGCAAACGCATTCATATTTTGGATCAGTAAAATACAGTAAAAACAAGCAAGCCTCTTCTCCTCTGCAGCTGAAAGATGGAAGTTTTTAAGAAACCCAAGAGATCCAAAAGTCTGCAGCGCATCACCGAAAAAATGTCAGTGATAACAACATAAACAGATGCTTCCACCCTGAACGCACACAAATGACACAGAAACACCCCCACACCCCAAACAACATCCAATATACACATTCTCTAGCCTACAATACTATGCACACACACCCTGACAAGAAAATGTATTAGGCAATACCAGAGGAATGTACAAATTCAGGGGAGATTTGGAGTCTGGCTGGTCAGGAAAGGGCCAGTGGAGGGGAAAAAGATTAAGAGTCCGCACACCGAAAAAGAGAAGAAGGCATGATACTCCTCCTGGCTTGATGCAAAGTTAATCATTTTATTAGTAAGCACAAGTAAATAATTTCTTCATGTGATGTAACTATGTTTCTCCAAATGCTGTGTTTTAAAGTGATTGCTTGTCTCGTTATTGCTTTTTCTCTTTGCGTCAGCCGAGAATGAACGTTCCCATCAGCTTATTGTTGCCAGACCTCTGCAATCCTGTTGATTTTATCGAGGCCTTGGCTCAGCTCTCCTGTCTAAAGTTTGAATAAACGGTCGAAACACCCTACTCTGTCCCAGACATCTTGAACTATTATTCTTTTGGGGTTTTTTTTTTTTTTATCCTTCCCTGGTCTTTCAAAGACATGCCTTATCACACGACAACACACCGCTTTGAAGCTCAGAGAATATAAACTAGCAGTTTCGCTAAGCAAATATGTTACAATGAAAGGCAACAAATAACACCAATATCTAACTTGTACAAAAAAAAGAACACATTTCAACAAGATTACGGGAGTATTTCTCCACCCACCCACCGTGACGGCTGCCATGCTTCTAAGTGCATCGTTAGCCAGCCGAATGACTGACGGGGATCTTGGCTGAATAGAAGGTCAGCCATCTTTCTTCAACTCTGTTCTGAATGGAGCTTTCAGCCTTTCTCTGTGACAGTCACCCAGAATGCCTGGTAACACTGACTGCCAGACGAAACACTTCCTTTGTATATGTCAGGCCTCGGCGCCTGGCCATCACTGCGCCTGTTTTTATCTTGTTGTGTGCAATTTGAGAGAATATAAAGAGACAGTTTCTTATTTTTTCTCCATTATGGGTGCCAGTTTCTGTACATTTGTCTATTGTTTTGCTCCAAAATCTAGTGAGCTACCTATGGAAGGAACATTTTTAGGCATCAAAAAAAAAAAAGCATCTTGGCTTCATAGATTTTTAGACAAATTCAAAGCATCACATGTGCTCTTTGTGGACGAGGTCATTCTATAATGCACTATAATGAAAAGTAAATACAAAATGACATGTTGATTATAATTATATACATTTCATTTACACTGAATGCCATAGTTTAAATAAAACATTACTTAACCCAACAATTGTGTGCGCTAAGTATTTTTTGGGGTTATTAAGAGTTTCCTTGTTAGCTTAGCAAAATGCTATTGACAAGCTTTACTCAACTCAATTCCACGCCAAAGACTATAGAATAACACAAGACGAGTCACTCGTATTGGTTTGAATGGGAGAAAGTGCAATGTGCATTGAAAGAAATTTGTGGGATACTAATTAAAGATAACGTCACATACCTTGGGATAATGGTGTGTAAAGATTTGAACCAAAGAAGCCAGTTAAATTTTGAGCCTATTATTGAGAAAATTAAAAACAGATTTAATATGTGGCTCACGAGAGATCGGTCCCTAAATGGATGTGTTCTGCTTTCAAAAGCAGAAGGAATTTCGAGGTCTGTTTATACACTGCCCTCCAAAAGTTTGGAAACACCCCTGGCAAAATGTGGTTTTGGACGATATCAGCATAAATCCTTATCATTTTTTGGTGCAAATACATTACAGTAACTTGACATTATCATTGAAGACCAGCAGTAATAATTTTCATTTTGATTACATAATAATGGAAATATATACATGTCAAAGTCAGACATGCCCCTCTGCCAGCTGTGATGCCTGGGTACTGGTTTAAACTTGGCCCAGGTTTGTAAAAGATTTTTGGGTCAGCACACCTTAATAGCGTCAACAATTGATTGCCAATTAAGTTTAGAATACAATGAACCAATTAAAACCCAGTTTAGGTCAGAATGCTGCTAATGGTGGATATTTTGATGAATCGAAAATTTTCTATGTATAAACTGTTTATGTAATAAAATCTGTTTTCGTAGTTTGTGTTGTCCCTTATCAGTGCAAAATTATCACAAATTAAAAAGGATTCATGCCAATATTGTCCAAAACCCCACTTTTCTAGGGCATTTCCAAACTTTTGGAGGGCAGTGTATATCGATGTCAGTGTCACGGCACACACGAAGACAAACAGGGTAGGTCCAATTGCAGGTATTTATTGGGGAAATCCAGAAACGTAATCCATAAGCCAGTCAATAGTCAAAAATCCAGGGAGACAGTCCAAACAAAACAATGACAGGAACAAAACACAAAGCAAACCAAAACAGAGACTCGGAAACATGAATGAAGACACCATGACCAGAGCAGAAACAAACCAGGTATAAATAGACAAACACTAATGATGAAACACAAAACAGCTGAGTGCAATGAGTGGGATAATGAGTCCAGGAGTGAGTATGGGAAATGTAGTCCAAGGGGTGAAAACAAGAGTCCGGAATGGAGTGCCCTCTAGTGGCTGACTAGGGCACTCTCACTAGTGATCATGACAGTCAGCAGATGTTCCAAACAATGTTGTCAGGGAATTAGATAAGATTCTTTATGATTTTATTTGGTGGAAGAAAATACACTATTTACGGAAAAATATTCTAAATAATAATAGAGTTTTTTACGGAAGAGGATTAGGGCCAGGCAATAATAAAAAATAAAAAAACATCTTGAGATTAAAGTTGTTCAATTTCGAGAAAAAAGTCAAAATAAAATGTTGAAAATAAAGTCATTAAATTACGAGAAAAAAGTCGTTAAATTACGAGAACAAATTCATTAAATTATGAGAAAAATGTTACATTTTGAGAAAAAAGTCAAGATAAAATGTTGAGAATAAACTCGTTAAATTATGAGTTTATTCTCAACACTTTATCTCAACTTTTTTCTTGAAATTTAACAAGTTTTTCTCATAATTTAACAAATTTGTTCTTGTAATTTAACAACTTTTTTCTCGTAATTTAATGACTTTATTCTCAACATTTTATCTCGACCTTTTTCTCGAAATTTAACGAGTTTTTTCTTGAAATTTAACAACTTTAATCTCGAGATGGTTTTAATTTTTTATTATTGCTTGGCCCTAATCCTCTTCCGTAGGCTTTGGTGGCCTTGAAGTTTTAAATTTTACATATCTTAATAATGTGTTTAAGATAAAATGGATAATCAAATTTATTAAAAATAAAGTTAGTTTATGGAATGTTTTCCCCAATTATATATTTAACTTTTTGGGTGGCATTAATTTTCTTTTGAAATTTAATTTTTCAGTTGAAAAAAACCCAGTTCAACTGGAAAACTTTCATAAGCATGCACTGCTGGCTTGGCAATTAATCTATAAACAACTTTTCACCGCATTGATACTTTATATGGAATAACAAAGATATCTTGTCCAAAAAAATCAAACATGGAACGACAATGGAATTTTTACTGTTAGTCAGTTGCGTAATGAACAAGGTTTACTTTCAACATATTCTGAATTTCTCAACAAATTTATGATTCCTGTGAGGCCAAAAGAACATGCTATTATCTTTGATGCAATCCCTGGCAGAGTTGTATCACTATTACAAAATCCTGGATTCTATCCTATAAACGTTGATCGTCAAACCAGTTTTTGTAGTCATACAATATTTATTGGGGATATTAATATTGTAATAGATAAATGCAGTAACAAATATATAAGAAATGTTTTTAAAACAAACTATTTGCCTTGTTCAACAGTGTTTTGGTCTACTAAATATGAAAATATTAATTGGAAAAGAGTTGGGTCAATAACAAATACGTTTTTTATTAATAATAAAATTAAAGAAGTATCCTATAAAATTTTACACAGAATTTCCCGTCAAGGAGTTGCTTGAACGTTTCCATTTGAATATTGAAAACTTGTGTGAATTTTGTGGCAATGCCAAAGAATCTGTGAATACAAGAGTATTATATATATAAAAATACATATATTATATATATTATATAAAAATACAGTTTTTTGTCATGATTCGAGTGTTCAGAAACAAACTTTATGAGACAGTTGTTGTTAGATTTCATTGGTGATTTCAAATATGAAATTTAATCGAAAGCTTGGCAAACAGTTTTGGAGAATTTGATGTTTCCCATTCAAAGATATAAGAGCCACACTTGAAAGTCCAAGAGGCGTTTCGAAGATGGCCACCGAGTGAAATGACTTGTCCTAAAGGGACCCTGTTCCACGCCATGTTTTCCAACAGCTTTTTATGCTTATTAGAGTTTGCTTGTTAGCTTAGCAACATGCGAAACCATATCGAAATCAACTGCGAACCACATTAATCCCAAAGCATTATTTGTGCAATTGTAATTGCAGTGTAAATACTTATAAATGCTGCTTTAGATGCAGCTTCATGGTTTCATTTGACTGGTCAAGTCAAGTCACCTTTATTTATATAGCGCTTTTTACAATATAGACTGTGTCAAAGCAGCTTTACATTGATAACTGGTACATTATTTTATTCTTAAAGAATAGTGTCAATGCAGGCAGATCAAAGCACTGTTGAATATCAAATGTCAAGTGTCCCCAACTAAGCAAGCCAAAGGCGACAGCACTAATAGCCTATCATGTCTTATTATTTTAAATGAATTTATTGGTTAAATGTAAGAATTTTGACATAAAAAATGACATCCAAGAAAAAAATTTCCATATCATTGTAAACAATGCCCCTGGAAATCAATTTTGTGTCATTCTCTTAGCCTCTTTACGTTTAGCGCTTCCAGGTACTACATGACTCAATATTGGCAGATGCTGTTCACATTAGCAACACAACGCCTGCTTGTGATGTCGATGCAGGAGCCGGCCAATAATGAGTCGGCATTCTGACGTAGAACCTGGAAGCGCTGGACGTAAACAGCGTAAGAGAATGACACAGAAGACGTTATTTTTAATTCGCTTTTGCGTACAACAGTATTATCATCGCTTCATAAGATTAAGGTTGAACCAATGCAGTCACGTCGACTATTTTAACAATGTCTTTAGCGCCTTTCTGTACCTTAACAGTGGTAGTTAAATTGCTCTAGGATTTCATCAAAAATATCTTAATTTGTGTTCTTAAGTTGAATGAAGGTCTTACAAGTGTGGAACGACATGAGGATGAGTAATTAATGACAGAATTTTCATTTTTGGGTGAACTAACCCTTTAAATGGAATGGAAAGAAAGGAAAAAGTTAATTTCTGTCACATCTGTAAACTAACCACCGCACAGAATATGAAAAGCTTTGGGAGTCAGCTGTCAACGACAGGCCTAAATTAGTGAAGGTAACAAGGTAATTATCTTGATCTACAAAATCCCAGAAAATAGAAAGAAATAATTTTTTGTCACACCTTTACATTACCGTCACACAAATTTGTCTTCTGGGATGAATGAAAACCTGATGTCACTGTGAATCCTCTCACATGCCCAGTGGGGCTGGTTTCCCACCATCCTCCAGTGAATATAATAGCAGCTCAGTCTGTTTCTTTTGGACGTACGTGTGTTTGCACTACAGTTCGCATATATTCTCAGCTGAATGCTTCACATTTTCATAACTAAGATCAAGTGCCTGTGGCTTGCTTTCTGCTGCCACTAAAGAGTTTTGTATAATGAGTTACCCATACTCACACTGAGTGTGTGTGAGAGAGAGTCTGAGAAACAGAGATGAATCCTAACTGTAATAAAACTAGATTTTCACATTTTTTTAAAGTGGTTTTCACCATGCAAAACTGCGAGTGGTTGCCAGGACGTTGCTATTCAGTTGCTAAGATTGGTCTAGGGGTTGGTTTGAATCCCTAAATCAAAGTATTATCAAAAGTAACCTTACACCATGTCTACACCAGATGCAAAAGCTTTAGCTGTCTACACTGGATGAGACAAAGTGGCCATTGCAAATCAACTTGGTGAAGTAGCATGAGCACTTGAAGTATGTCCGCCAAAAGAATGGGGCATCAACTTACTGTCTGGAATTTGTTGTGTCGCGCCGCATCCAGAGTAGACACAATGTTATTGAGTGCTAATAGAGTGCCTCAGGGATGAAGCATTTTTGTAGGCAAAACACGGAAGCGAGTTAGCATTTTAGGACGTCCGGTTCTAACGCTGTAAAATCCATGGGTTTTTGCTAAATCGCCTGAAATAAGGTCTGTGGTTAACAAAGCCTCTAAATACTTTCACGTTTTGATCTATGACATAAAACACTCCAGTTATAACCCGCTGGTGATTTTTTAAAATCGAAGTGAAGTCTTAAAATCGGCGGTTGCTAACAAATTGCTAAAAGGGACTACTTGCTTTGGCGGGGACTTTAGACGTCATTATTAAAAACGGGACATTTGGACAGCATTTCTCGTGAAAAAGTGGATAAGTATTCATAACAGCGCAGATCATAATCAGTGAGCATGTTTTTAAATAGAGTTGTTTTTTAAATACAGTTTGAGGAAGCTTGGTGGTGACGACGTTGATCGGCGACCATGGTGTGCTGTAGTCCGTTTATAGCCTACTGTTAGCCTTTTATACCTGACGACTTTATTTCGGCTTCAAAATCTATAAATGTTTTGTTAACTTGTAAAGATTATCTTGATAGATAAAACGTGTAAGTGTCATAACCCTTTGTTAAACACAGAGCTTATTTTCTGCAATTTTCCAAAAGTCTATGGGAAAAATGCATAGGCTTTCAACCGAGGGAACCCGTGCGCCGCTAACTTCCGGGTTGGCCTACAAAAACGCGTCATCCCTGGGGTACTCTATAGACCGTATTCAGAGCAGCGCCATCTTTGATTTTTAATGAGAATGACAGCGAGGCTGTGAGGGATAGACATACATATCTTCAGTGGGTTGTACTGTCATTTAATGTGTTTTTAAATTGTTCTGCTGATGAAACATCAGTAGAAATATCAGTATGCAAAAAACTCCAGGAGACATGAGCTGTGGAAAATTATTAAAACAGCTTTTTACAGCAGATGCCATTGAAAACACGGTAAGTCTATCCCTCACAGCCTTACTTTCTGTCATGGTGCAACTCTAAATAAGGTCTATACATGATTTCTTAGTAACATATCTGCAAATCTAATCACTTTTTTGGCATTCACAATGAATACACTGTAAAAAAATTTTCACTCTTACTACTTCAAAATTTCATCATGTTTAATTTAACTTGCTGGTTATAACTGTGTGTGAAAGTTACTAGCAGAAAATATGAAAATTGTTGAAAATTGTTTCTACACCAGTTTTTTTGTCAGTGTATGTGTGCATGTATTTTTGACACTTTGGATCCCAGTACTTTTGGCTGTGCTGACTGATGAATCATAGATCTTCTGTTTCTGTTCTACATCACCAATTATAAGTTTCAATCCGCGTATGAAAGACCGTATGCTCGCATGTGTGTGTTCCAGCTCATTCAATGAAGTTCTCAAGCTGGCAGTGTAACTCTCATCTCGACTGATCGGTGTGTGAACTCTGTCCTGCTTACCCACTACGACTCCAGCGGCGTGTCTGGCGTGACAGAGTGCCTGCTTAAGCGCGCTTCTGCCGTTCCTCTCATCTCATCTCCGTTTGGCTCTGTTTCCTGAGGCTGATCTCATATCGACACACAACACATCTGCTTCTGTTTATTTCTCCATCTGAGCCCGCAAAAAAAAAAAAAAAAAAAATTAATCAAAATTGTATCTTGTTTGAAAACTCGGAATATTTTTTTGAGATTACTTGTAAATTTATCTTGTTGTAAGAATGTTTTTTTTTAACACAAAAATATTGATTAATACAATTTCTAATTAATGCTGCAGCCAAATTAAGGATTAAACTAACATGTGTTTAGTGTTAAATTTTCAAAGCAGCACAAAGAAAGGTTCAGCTCAACATGTTTTAATACAGACACTTGATCCACGAACTGATCAGCATCTTGAGTTCACTTGTTTATGTGATCCTAATGAGTGATAACGGTAAACAGATGTGGCTTCCTGTCCACAAAGGAGGAGCTCAAGAATAAGGTCTGTTTCAAAATGCATGCGTATGCAGCACATAAGCAGCACGGCAGTGTAACTGCAATAGCAGACCATGGTTTGCTATATATAAATACCATTCAAACATTTGGGGTTTTTAAAGATTTTTTTAAAGGCACAATATGTAGATTTTTGCCGCTAGAGGTCGCTTATTCAAAACAAAGGCGTAGCTCAATGATGCCTTGATTTCAGGGAATCTTTCACAATATTTCGCTTTACTGTTTTACTGTATTTTGATCAAAGAAATGTGGCCTTGTTGAGCACTAGAGACTTCTTTAAAAACATTGAAAAAAAAATCTTACCGACCACAAACTTTTGAATGGTATGACCTTAGACTCTTTTTTTGAATTATTGAAAAAACAAAAGGGGGTGCACTTAAAAAGAGGAGAGTCAAAGATTCAAGATGGATCATGCTGAGAGGTTTGAAAGCTAAATGAAAAATGATGAGTCTGCTAAAATCACCTTTAAATGCCAGATGGCATATCAAAGCCTCTGTGCGCAACATGACTGTACACACACACACAATTATTAAAGAGCCCTCCAGGCTGCCTCGATGTGATGCAGAAAACGCATTAAAACAACAATTATCTTCTAGAACACATCCTGCCTTCTTCTGAAGGATTCGTACTTGCCTAAACAGAAACTCATGCATCTATTGAAACTGTAATACACTCTGGGATGCACCAATAAAAAGTGCTGTAAACTCATCATCGCTGACGGGTCCGTGTTTACGAAGTCTCTGATTTCTTGGCTTCATCTTTGAACGTCACAGTTTTGAAAGCTGTAGGTTGTGAGGAGTGTTATGAATCACTATATGTGCAGTGCGGTAAACCTCCTCACAAGCAAACAGCACAGTAAAGTTTACAAACTGGTCTGCCACAGCTGGAGATCATATTACTGAACGTCTACAGGCCTAGAAAAAGCTGCGTCATGAACGCTTACCCAACTTCCTAGTGGCATACGATAAACCATATGAGTGTCTACACCAGCATTTCCCCCTCAGTTAATGAAGCCACCGTCCTTATTCCCATTGACGTACACAAGAGAGCATTAAAAGGAAAAAATTACAGAAAAATGGGAGGACAAGCATCAGCTTTGGAGTGCTTAGGTAATGTCTGCTCAAGGAGGAAACATTGTGTTCTACAACATTTTTTTTTTTTTTTGTCCAGTCAGGGTAATAACAAAACAAAAAAAAAGAGAGAGAGGGGAAAACAGGAATTGCACAAGACTATTTTATAAGTCTATTTTTACATTTCCTGAAGAAAAACTCGCCACCACAATGCCAAAGTTTTGCTAAATGCTTGCTAAAATGCTCAGATTGATTGTTAGCACATTGTTAAGCTGTTGCTAGGATGTTTTGGGTATTTGCTAGGTCGTTGTTTACTGGCCCAAGTCAAAAGTTGATTGTCTGTCAAGAAAAAACTGTATGTCTGATCACTTACAAAGTTACCACCCAAAAAGCTGTACAATTTGACTTATGATTCAGGGTCCAGTACACATCATGTTTCAAAGTTTAATACTTAAGAGTAAAGTCCCCCTTTAGTCAATAATTTTATCTCTTAAAACTCATCTTTGATCACCAAAATGACATATTTAAAAAAATTTTCCTGTGAAAAAAAAATGTCTTCATGCCTTAAAGGTGCCATCGAATTGAAAATTGAATTTACCTTGGCATAGTTGAATAACAAGAATTCAGTACATGGAAATGACATACAGTGAGTCCTTTCTTATATAAATCTCATTTGTTTAAAAGACCTCAGAAGAACAGGCAAATCTCAGCATAACACCGACTGTTATGTAATAGTCGGGGTGTACGCCCCCAATATTTGCATATGCCAGCCCATGTTTAAGGCATTAGACAAGGGCAGCCAGTATTAACATCTGGATGTGCACAGCTGAATCATCAGACTAGGTAAGCAAGCAAGAACAACAGTGAAAAATGGCAGATGGAGCAATAATAACTGACATGATCCATGATAACATGATATTTTTAGTGATATTTGTGAATTGTCTTTCTAAATGTTTCGTTAGCATGTTGCTAATGTACTGTTAAATGTGGTTAAAGTTACCATTGTTTCTTACTGTATTCACAGAGACAAGAGCTGTCGCTATTTTCATTTTTAAACACTTGCAGTCTGTATAATTCATAAACAACTTCATTCTTTATAAATCTCTCCAACAGTGTAGCATTAGCCGTTAGCCACGGAGCACTATCAAACTCATTCAGAATCAAATGTAAACATCCAAATAAATACCATACTTACGCGATTAGACATGCTGCATGACAAACACTTTGTAAAGATCCATTTTAAGGATTATATTAGCTGAGTGAACTTTTTTTAAGCAATGATAGAGTTGAGAGCTCAGGAGGGGGCGGAGAGTGCGATTAATTAAAGGGGCCGAAGCCTGAATCGGTGCATTTCTAATAATGCCTCAAAATAGGTAGTTAAAAAAATTAATAAAAAAAAAACCTATGGGGTATTTTGAGCTGAAACTTCACAGACACATTCAGGGGACACCTTAGACTTATATTACATCTTGTAAAAAAACGTTCGATGGCACCTTTAAAATAGCTTGAATGTAACTCTACACCCTTGCCTCATTTAATATACGTGGATCAATGAATATTTAAATTAGCCCCATCTCCACTCACTCGCACGAGCTCAGAGATCCACTCGGTCAACTTACTGAGGTAAACGCTGCACAATGGTAACGCTCAGTGGTATCGCTGATTAGCCTTTTGCTTGACTACGTTATCAAAATGCTAATCTGTTGCTAATATTACACAAACCATGTTCCTGTTTGCCATGTCAGAGTCAGCTGCCTTCTAACAATCAGTGTCCTTACAAACACTTTAAACAACTCAGAACATCAGTG